>NC_134272.1:16114578-16414578 GCF_031893055.1 Leptodactylus fuscus | reverse complement strand
ATTATCGTAGTTATATTCTTGTACATAGGAGCAGTATTATAGTAGTTATATTCTTGTACATAGGAGCAGTATTATAGTAGTTATATTCTTGTACATAGGGACAGTATTATAGTAGTTATATTCTTGTACATAGGAGCAGTAGTATAGCAGTTATATTCTCATACATCGGGGACAGTATTATCGTAGTTATATTCTTGTACATAGGAGCAGTATTATAGTAGTTATATTCTTGTACATAGGAGCAGTATTATAGTAGTTATATTCTTGTACATAGGAGCAGTATTATAGTAGTTATATTCTTGTACATAGGAGCAGTATTATAGTAGTTATATTCTTATATATAGGAGCAGTATTATGGTAGTTATATTCTTGTACATAGGAGCAGTATTATAGTAGTTATATTCTTGTACATAGGAGTAGTATTATAGTAGTTATATTCTTATACATAGGGGCAGTATTATAGTAGTTATATTCTTGTACATAGGAGTAGTATTATAGTAGTTATATTCTTGTACATAGGAGCAGTATTATGGTAGTTATATTCTTGTACATAGGAGCAGTATTATAGTAGTTATATTCTTGTACATAGGAGCAGTATTATAGTAGTTATATTCTTATATATAGGAGCAGTATTATGGTAGTTATATTCTTGTACATAGATGGTAGCATGGATATGGATATGTTGGCTCTAGGGCCAATATGTAGGAGCAGATTAGATGGTAAATACCTTGGTGGTAAGTTATGATTGGTGGTAAGTACCTTGATGCAGATAATCCAGGTAGTCAGTTGGTCAGTATGACATGGAGCTACATCCGCGCACAGTCCATATGTGCAGCTTCTTGTAAACACCCTGAAATGAAGAAATGGAGATATTCACCAATAGATCACATCATAGCACAGTAGATCAAGTCTGTGAAACTAATTAACTAATTAATTAAGAGCATGCTGGGAGTTGTAGTGTCTAATAGGTGCAGCATGATATATATATTACATAAGGAGTCAGACAGAGGAGAGCTATGATGGTACGGTTCCTTTAAGTATCTTCAGTCAGGACACTCTGCCCCTATGTAATCCCAGCCTTGCCCCAAATAACCTTACAAGCAGCGTCTTCTCTGCAGAGGTTCCACTTGTCGAGCTGAGAAGATACTGCAGGTAAAGGCTCGGGGCGACCACAGGAGGGTAACGTGTGTGCCCAGGATACTACTACGGAACCCCAGGCTGCCAGCGGGGCTGTGTACCAGCTCGGGTAACATAAGGCTGTAATGTGACCCGGTTTCATAGTTACCCACACGGCGAGCAGGAAGGAGCAGACTGCAGCCTGACACCGGGCAGCTATTTTAGTGACGGAATTGCATGTACTATTAGGACGTTGTCACTCCTCTGCATTTGACCCTAAAAGACCATATCCCTTTAAAAAAAATAAATCCCCACCCAGCTTTTTCAGACTCCTGACAAGGGCAATTCAGGTCTGCTACTGTGTAACTAGAAAGAGTTGCCATTCCGAATTCTGGGAAATCTGGGTTAAAACTAAGGATAAGTGTTGCTACCAAGCTTGTATAGGCTTCTAGGATTGGGGAAAGTTGGCTGGAAAGATACATGGCTGACATAGGCAGAAGTGAGCGGTCACACAGCTTTCCTGACATGATTTCATGAGCTGACAGCAAGCAGAGATCGTAAGAAAACCTTTCACCCCTCCAGTTCTTTCATGCAATTAATAGGGGCTGCTCCACTGATTCTGGCACAGTTGGAATTTCTTCTCTAGCCCCCACCATTCCTGAGCAATCGGTGCAGTTAATTTTAGTGTCTAATAAATGAACTAAACTCCTTAATGGCAAGTGGGTGGTGTCAGGCAGGAGCAGGCAAGAGGGCATGATAATGAGCTCTGCCTATGTCCACCTCTGATTGAAGGTCTGAGTCGTTCCCCCTTGCCTGTTCCTTCCTGAGACCACCCACTTGCCATTAGGGAGTCTAGTTAGTATGTCAGGCAACACAATTAACTGCACCAATTGCTCGGGAAAGGTGGGGGCTAGAGAAAAAATTCCAACTGTGCTGGAATCAGAGGGGAGGAGCCTATTAAAGGATGAACAAATGATAGAATTGCCTCCACTGATACACTGTAACAATATACAGCTGTGTGCAGAGGGCTAAGGCTGCGTTTTCAGCTTCCAATTAACGACGTGAACACTTACATCACATGATACACTCATCTGAATAGACCCGCCCACCTGACACGAAAGCCTCGCCCTAGTCTTGTACGGATCGGGTTCCTTACACATAATCCTACTTTATTAATGGCTTAGAAATTCTTTGCTTCCAGTTTCTGTGAATTATGAGACGTTCATTCCGTGGGATACAGTTACATACAGGAGCTTTGAAACGTCGCCAACGCCTCCCCCCTACCCCCTTATTACTACCCTATTGGGTTACATGAACAGGCCTTCAGAGCTGGAATCAGAAGCATCTCACAGAAGTCACTTTACTCTTCACTGATGACTTTCGTGGTGCTGCAGACTAGAGCAACAACCCACAGCCACAATACTATAGACATGTTATGGTATGACCCAAGGTGACCCATATCAAATACAAAAACAGAAGAGCATGGTGATCAATATCAGGCTGATCTAACCTTATTCTGTCACCCTGGTGTGAGCATCAGCCATATTTTGTACATTTTAAGGGACTGTCTCGCCCCTGATCCAATCCTCGTACTTCTATAATATATAACATTGTAGATCTCTTCCTGCCGATTAAATCGACACCTCTTCTATTTCTCTACAACGTTCCCTTCAGATTTTGTGACAAATTTAACTTACTTGCAATACCCCTTTTGACCACTGTTTATTTGCCATTGAAATCCATGCAACAGCGCCCCCAACATCCTAACTAGTCAAAATTCAGATTTTCGAAACACTATAACTTTACAATGACACATTTTTCTAAGATATAAATGACAGATTTTTAACCGCAGGGCTTTGGAGAGTTGGTTTAATTTAACCCTTTAAACCTGACCAGGTATGATAACAGCAAACCTCCTAGATCAGCGTTTCTAGAAAGCAATGAAGTCGCCTGCGCTCAGATTTCCGCCCTGGTCTATCAGTCGATCAGTCCGCCACCTTCTCAAGGACAAGATCTTTCCACGGATATCGGGGGATGGAAACTCGAATTACAGCTCGAAGGCGCAGAAAAGTACAAAATGTTGGCGCGTGTAAGAAATCTCGTGCTCAAAGTCATCCCTCAAGGTCAAGAGCAGAGAATATCTCCATCCTATTATATCTGCTCCTGGGAAAGCTGGGTGATGGCCCATATAGTCAAATATTTACTAAGATATACCCCGTGCACTATGTAACTAGATTGTGTTACCATTCAGGGGTTTGGGAAAGGTGACTGATGACCCATGTGGCCTTTCTGACATTCAGGGGCCTAAAGCTGGGTGGCAAATCATATGGAGGTGATTTCAGGTGTCAACCCATGTAACTACAATCAAGAATGGAAAACCCAAATATTATGACATAATACATCACCCATTATGTACTTAGGCTGCTTTACCTTTCAGGGACCTGGGAAAGCTGAGTGAAAATTCATATGGTGAAAATGACAGCTATTACAGGGGATGTACACTAGCTTTCTTGGAGTACTGAATGGTAGATTTCCTTAGTTCTGCAGTCACTTCCCTATCCTATCCACGGCCGCCATGCAGGGACCTGAGAAAGAAGAGTGACAAACCATATGGAGGTCATTTAAGCTCCCACAAGGGTAGTCATCCATCTTTATTATGGTCATTAATGGAAAATCCACTTACTTATGACGTCATACCTCACCCACTATGGAACTAGGCTGTTTTACCTTTCAGAGTCCTAGGAAAGCTGAGTGATGACCCATATAGTCAAAGCTCCAGATATCACAGGGGGTGTAAACCAACTTTTTAAGCATCCTGAATGGTCCAACTCTGTAATCAAATCCCTATACAATGTGTAAATAAGTTGCTTTGTCATTCAGGTGTCTGAGAAAGCTTGGTGACAACCTGTATAGAAGTCATTCCAAATATCCCAAGGGTTTTCACCCAGCTTTCTTTAAGTTTTGAATGTCAAATTGGCCTAGATATGTGATCATATACTCATTCATTATGTAACTAGGCAGCTTTTCCAATCAGGGGTCTGGGAAAGTTGTGTGACAAACTATATACAGTATATCTCCTGCAAGAGTTACAGTGATTAATGGAAAATCCAATTAGATATGATATCATCCCATGTCCACTACATAACTAGGCTTCTTTACCTTTCAGGAGTCTAGGAAAGCTGAGTGATAAACCCTTTGTTCAAAATTCCAGCTTTTTGGGGGGTTGTAAACCAGATTTCTTGGAATCCTGAATGATAAATATGCCAAGTTTTGCAGTTACATCCCTATCCAACATGTAACAAGGCAGCAATGTCATTCAGGGGCCTGGAAAAGCTGGGTGACAAGTCATTCCAGGTCTCACAAGGTTTCCACCCCAGGTTTTGTCACGTTTTGAATGCCATCTGGTCTAGCCACGCAGCCATATGCTCATTCACTATGCAACTAGGAAGTTTTGACAATCGGGCACCTGGGAAAGCTGGGTGACAATAGCTTTGCATTTATTAATCTTAGTATGAACCGGCTCCACAGAAATAAAGCATGTGAAACGCAAAACACACAAAGCCACTGAATCCTGCGGCCGGCACTGACACGATAATACCAGGATTTGCACTCCAGGAATTTGCATGACAGCAGCGAGGCATGGCGGCCAACGTGCAGCTGCAAAAATACTCACACCGCGCTATACATACCTACTGACATAGGCAGAACCTGGGGGTACTTGTGAGGGGGGGTTGGAAAGTTTTGCATGCCGCGGATGTAGCTTGCAGTGAGCGCCACCCCCGTATACCACCATATACAATTGCAACCAATCTAAAGAATGCTTTGTGATTTACAAACTGTCAAGGACTACGACACTATCATAGCTTATGATTCTGCATAAGACAAAGTCGCAGTGTGACGCAAATGTCAGTGCAGTAGTGTTAAAGTTGCAGTGTGACGCAGATGTGAAAACAGTAATACGGTTAAAGACACAGTGTGATAGTGAAGTCAATGCAGTGGTGTTAAAGTCGCAGTGTGGCGCAAATGTCAGTGCAGTAGTGTTAAAGTTGCAGTGTGACACACATGTGAATACAGTAACACGGTTAAAGACACAGTGTGATACAGATGTCAATGCAGTGGTGTTAAAGTCGCAGTATGGCGCAAATGTCAGTGCAGTAGTGTTAAAAAGTTGCAGTGTGACGCACATGTGAATACAGTAACACGGTTAATGACACAGTGTGATAGAGATGTCAATGCAGTGGTGTTAAAGTCGCAGTGTGGCGCAAATGTCAGTGTAGTAGTGTTAAAGTTGCAGTGTGATGCACATGTGAATGCAGTAATGTTAAAGATGCAGTGTGATAGAGATGTCAATGCAGTGGTGTTTAAGTCGTAGTGTGACGCAAATGTCAGTGCAGTAGTGTTAAAGTCACTGTGTGACGAACAGATCCCAAATTTGCATTATGATGCACATAGCAATGGAGTAATTTTAAAAGTGTAGTTTGATGCACATGTCAAGTGTTAGAGTCGAAGTATGACAGACATACAGTATCAATACCATAATGTTAAAGTTGCAGTGTGGCGCACATATCAGTGCAGTAGTGTGGATGGTGCTCACCTTCTGGGCAGCTGGACGTCACCTCCACTCTGCGGGTCAATCCACTTGTGAGCTGTCCCCTGCTATCACGCCTCTCATGGTCCCATCTGTTCTCTAATGTCACCTGTAGATTCTCTGGCTCCGCCCTCCCTGGGGTCACAAACCTCTAATCTGCCGCAGTCACTGCACAATACCCAGGTACAGACTACTATTGGGAGCTGTGTAGATGGTGCTGCTGGTGCTGTCACACAACATCTGCTCAGCCTCCTGCACCCATCAATGGCCGGCCACGATCATTCTCATCTGTCAATCACAGCTTAGCCCCGCCCCAAGATCAATCACTAATGACAGCAGTCAATGGTTGTCACCAATCACCTGGAGAGATCCTCGCACACCCCACAGTCACACACCTGCCTCACATAGAAGACTGTCACTGGTGCACTGTACCACTAATGTACAGGTGCTCTAGCACTGGTGCACAGCTACTATATAACTGGTGTACAAGTACTATTACCTCTGGTATGTAGCTACTATATCACTGATGTACAGGTACTCTTATCTCTGGTGCACAGCTACTATATCACTGGTATACAGGTGTACAGATACTATATCATGGGAGCACAAGTACTATTATAATCTTCTATCACAGGTCGCATTATCTCTGGTGTACAGGTACTATTATTTATCACTAGTGGACATGTACTATTATCTCTGGTGCAAAGGTACTATATCTATGGAGCGCGAGTACTATTAAATTGTTCTATCACTGGTGCACAGATACTATTGTCCTTGGTGCACAGTTACCATATAACTGTATACAAGTACAATTATCACTAGTGCACAGCTAATATATCACTGCTGCATAAAGTGCTATTACAACTGTTCTATCACTAGTGCACAGGTACTGTTATCACTGGTGTAAAGATACTATAATCTCTGGTGCACAAATACTATATCACTGGTGCATGAGTACCATTATAACTGCTCTATTACTGTTGCACAGGCATTATTATCTTTAGTGCGCAGGTAGTATATTACTGGTGCACATGTACTATATCACTCGCCTAGCTGTATTGCACAAGTACTATATCATTCATCTATCTCTGGTGCACAAGTACTATATCACTAGTGCACATGCACTCTATCACTCACAAGTATTATATCACTAGTGCACAGGTATTATATCACTGTTCCATGTGTAGTACACAGGCGCTATCTCACTATTATACAGATATATCACTAATGCACATATACTAACTATATCACTAGTGCACAGGTATTATATCACTGTTCCATGTGTAGTGCATCGGTGCTATCTCACTATTGTACAGATATATCACTATTGCACAGGTACTATATCACTCACATGCACTCTATCACTAGTGCACAGGTACTATATGACTAGTGCACAGGTATTATATCACTCACAGGTATATATCACTATTGCACATGCACTCTATCACTAGTGCACAGGTATATATCAGTCACAGGTACTATATGACTAGTGCACAGGTATATATGACTAATGCACAGGTACTATATGACTAGTGCACAGGTATATATGACTCACATGCACTCTATCACTATTGCACAGGTACTATTCCCCCTGGCACAGCCTGACTCTCCAGTACTCACACCTTCCCCGGCTCTAGCTCCCGGCCTCCTCCCGGCCTCTCCCCCTCAGTCCCGGCTTCTCTCTGTCACATCCTCCGCTCCTACACAGCAGCTTCATCTGAAACCACGCCCACTCCACTGACAGAAGGTATAACCCCGCCCATCACCATGGCAATACAACACTAAAGCTGGTCTGATCTTGCGATTGGCTCCTTCTCCGTTGATTAACCAATGAAACAGTATCAATCTACATAACCACACCCTCCACAGCGGACATCACCCTAAGCATGCACCTGTCCTACTGTAGCCCCTCCCATTCCCACATTTTGGTATTTCCCATCCTTTGCCCCAGGAAGACCGAGAAGTGACCAGAACTGTACCATTGTGAGGCGGGGGAGGGGGGGACACTAGTCATGGACTGGCAGAGCTGCTCATCAGTAACATGCTGGGGGTTGTAGTTCCACAACAGCTACAGAGCCATTACAATAAATACATAGTCTTTCATCTTATCACCGTTTTTACGTGGTGTTTTGGCCATGAAGGGGCGCACTGGGTGCCCATTACTGTTCTCTACACCAAGAGACTGTGTGAATAAAGGGGAGTCCCCAGGGTGGGGGTCAGCACTATATCCATGGGGTCTGAGCCCTAAAACTTGGGTCCCTTCTACGCCAGCCGTAATAGAAAATCTGATCATGTAGTGCGCCGGCAGCGGGCCCAGCATAGGGATCAGTGGGAGTCTCAAACATAGGGATCAGTGAGGCCCCAGCATAGTGATCATTGGGGGCCGCAGCCTAGGGATCAGTGGGGGCCCAACATAGGGATCAATAGGGGCCCCAGCATAGGGATCAGTGCAGCCCCCAGCACAGGGATCAGTGGGGCCCCACATAGTGATCAGTGGGGGGCCCAGCATATGGCTCAGTGGGGGCCAAGCATAGGGATCAGAGGGGGCCCAGTATAGGGATCAGAGGGGGCCCAGTATAGGGATCAGTGGGAACTCACCATAGGGATCAGTGGGAGCCCCAGCCTAGTGATGAGTGGGGTCCCAACATAGTGATCAGTGGGGGCCCAGAGGTCAGAGCCCCAGGAATGAGACACTGACCCCATATACAGTGCATGGGAAATAACATACCGGGGCAAATAGAGGGGGCAGTACAGTGACTGGGGAATATATATAAAGCACCATGGGATTAATGGTGCTATATAAATAAACAATAATAATAATATATAGGGGCAAATAAGCAAATTACACAAATTACAGGGGTACTCCAAGATATAACACGTACCATCTGTATACAGGGCGGGGAGAACACTAGGGGGGCCATGACAGTCACACCGAGGGATGCCAGATATATACATCAGATTGTGGTGCTAGGACAAGGTAGATTAATAGTGTTTAGGATGTTCCATGCTTGGACTTGTAGTTCCACATCAGTTACAAAACTCTAGTCTATGAATAGCAGTAGATGTGACATGAGAGTAATATTTACTAATAGAGGCCGCCATCTAGTGGTGGAGTGAGGTAACACAGTGATACTGCACCAGTAATAGGAGACTGAGAACACAATAATAATTTACATATGACAAGCCTCAAATCCCGCAGTCATATTATTATACATAGGAGCAGTATTATAGTAGTTATATTCTTGTACATAGGAGTAGTATTATAGTAGTTATATTCTTGTACATAGGAGGCAGTATTATAGTAGTTATATTCTTGTACATAGGAGCAGTATTATAGTAGTTATATTCTTGTACATAGGAGCAGTATTATAGTAGTTATATTCTTGTACATAGGAGCAGTATTATAGTAGTTATAGTCTTGTACATAGGGGGCAGTATTATAGTAGTTATATTCTTGTACATAGGAGTAGTATTATAGTAGTTATAGTCTTGTACATAGGAGCAGTATTATAGTAGTTATATTCTTGTACATAGGAGCAGTATTATAGTAGTTATAGTCTTGTACATAGGGGGCAGTATTATAGTAGTTATATTCTTGTACATAGGAGTAGTATTATAGTAGTTATAGTCTTGTACATAGGAGCAGTATTATAGTAGTTATATTCTTGTACATAGGAGCAGTATTATAGTAGTTATATTCTTGTACATAGGAGCAGTATTATAGTAGTTATATTCTTGTACATAGGAGTAGTATTATAGTAGTTATATTCTTGTACATAGGAGCAGTATTATAGTAGTTATATTCTTGTACATAGGGGGCAGTATTATAGTAGTTATATTCTTGTACATAGGAGTAGTATTATAGTAGTTATATTCTTGTACATAGGAGTAGTATTATAGTAGTTATATTCTTGTACATAGGGGGCAGTATTATAGTAGTTATATTCTTGTACATAGGAGTAGTATTATAGTAGTTATATTCTTGTACATAGGGGGCAGTATTATAGTAGTTATATTCTTGTACATAGGAGCAGTATTATAGTAGTTATATTCTTGTACATAGGACAGTATTATAGTAGTTATATTCTTGTACATAGGGAGCAGTATTATAGTAGTTATATTCTTGTACATAGGAGGTAGTATTATAGTAGTTATATTCTTGTACATAGGAGTAGTATTATAGTAGTTATATTCTTGTACATAGGGAGCAGTATTATATTAGTTATATTCTTGTACATAGGGGGCAGTATTATAGTAGTTATATTCTTGTACATAGGAGTAGTATTATAGTAGTTATATTCTTGTACATAGGAGTAGTATTATAGTAGTTATATTCTTGTATATAGTAGTAGTATTATAGTAGTTATATTCTTGTACATAGGAGTAGTATTATAGTAGTTATATTCTTGTATATAGTAGTAGTATTATAGTAATTATATTCTTGTACATAGTAGTATTATAGTAGTTATATTCTTGTATATAGTAGTAGTATTATAGTAGTTATATTCTTGTACATAGGAGTAGTATTATAGTAGTTATATTCTTGTACATAGGAGTAGTATTATAGTAGTTATATTCTTGTACATAGGAGCAGTATTATAGTAGTTATATTCTTGTACATAGGGGGGCAGTATTATAGTAGTTATATTCTTGTACATAGGGGGCAGTATTATAGTAGTTATATTCTTGTACATAGGAGCAGTATTATAGTAGTTATATTCTTGTACATAGTGGACAGTATTATAGTAGTTATATTCTTGTACATAGGAGGTAGTATTATAGTAGTTATATTCTTGTACATAGGAGTAGTATTATAGTAGTTATATTCTTGTACATAGGGAGCAGTATTATATTAGTTATATTCTTGTACATAGGGGGCAGTATTATAGTAGTTATATTCTTGTACATAGGAGTAGTATTATAGTAGTTATATTCTTGTACATAGGAGTAGTATTATAGTAGTTATATTCTTGTATATAGTAGTAGTATTATAGTAGTTATATTCTTGTACATAGGAGTAGTATTATAGTAGTTATATTCTTGTATATAGTAGTAGTATTATAGTAATTATATTCTTGTACATAGTAGTATTATAGTAGTTATATTCTTGTATATAGTAGTAGTATTATAGTAGTTATATTCTTGTACATAGGAGTAGTATTATAGTAGTTATATTCTTGTACATAGGAGTAGTATTATAGTAGTTATATTCTTGTACATAGGAGCAGTATTATAGTAGTTATATTCTTGTACATAGGGGGGCAGTATTATAGTAGTTATATTCTTGTACATAGGGGGCAGTATTATAGTAGTTATATTCTTGTACATAGGAGCAGTATTATAGTAGTTATATTCTTGTACATAGTGGACAGTATTATAGTAGTTCTTATGCATAGAGTTAGTAAGTTAGTATTATATTAATACATTATATTTCTCTGGAGGGGGTGACGGCACATGTAATATGGGTATATACTATATAATATCTTTCCTCCATGTTCTTCTTTCTGCTCTGTTTCCTGTCTCTCTGGGTTATGACTGCACCATTAGTGTTAGTGTTGGCAGTGACTGGCATTACTCTCCCTCTTCCCCTATATATATACAGTATATACATTGCAGCTATAGATGACTATGATAGATGAGAATTGGGTTGGATATATAGTTACCTGTTCTGCAGTTTGAGGTTCAGGGCTCCAGGGCGTCTCCATAGACTGCTGTTACCTGGCTGGGACTGCAGAGTCACGGGACACGCGGTGCCAGCATCAGTCAGAGCTTCTGTCATACACCAGCCTGCCAGCCCAGCTCTTTGTTAAGCCGCTGCAAACTCCATCCTGCCGAGCCAGCAGATTTCCCCCTGAATATGTGCATTGAGGGCTGGAGGCGCTGATGACATCATGCAGCCGGGAGATGAGTCCAGCCATTATCGGGATGTTAACACCTTTTATATTGATTTTTATCCTTCGTGATTAGAGATCTCGTCCTCTTTAAGGGTGAATTCACACTGAGTAAACGCTAGCTTATTCTGAACGTAAAACACGTTCAGAATAAGCGGCGTCTAAAGCAGCTCCATTCATTTCTATGGGAGCGGGGATACGAGCGCTCCCCATAGAAATGAATGGGCTGCTTCTTTCACTCCGTGCAGTCCCATTGAAGTGAATGGGGAGTGCCGGCGTATATGGCAAGCTCTGCTCATGCCGGAGCGTACACGCCGGCACTCCCCATTCACTTCAATGGGACTGCACGGAGTGAAAGAAGCAGCCCATTCATTTCTATGGGGAGCGCTCGTATCCCCGCTCCCATAGAAATGAATGGAGCTGCTTTAGACGCCGCTTATTCTGAACGTGTTTTACGTTCAGAATAAGCTAGCGTTTACTCAGTGTGAATGCACCCTAAAGGCGAAAATTAGATAACGAATAACATGTGATTTATTAGAAGGCGTCGGCCGCCATGTTGGACCGCGGAGCTCCAGCAACTGATGTATCGATTCGTTTTCATTTGGGCGATCCTGAATGGTGATATTGATGATGAGAGTTATGGTTACACTTACTTAAAGGGGTTGTCCCGGATAAACTGATCCTTCTAATCTAAGATACACTCCCTCCTTCCCGCCCACCACCCGCTGTCTACCTTCTAAATTACTTAGGTTACCAAAAATCTATATTTACCTAGATCGCCCCAGGTACATTTTCCAATTTCCTTTGATGTTCTGTTTCCAGAAGGGGGGAAATGTAACGTCACCTAAACTAAGAAGCCCCATCATACTTAGAGTGGAGTGAGAAAGGGAGCGGGAAGGAGAAAGGGAGCGGGAGGGAGTGAAAGAGGGAGCGGGAGGGAGTGAGAAAGGAAGTGGGAGGGAGGGAGAAAGGGAGTGGGAGGGAGTGAGAGAGGAAGTGGGAGGGAGTGAGAGAGGGAGCGGGAGGGAGGGAGAGAGGAAGTGGGAGGGAGTGAGAGAGGAAGCGGGAGGGAGAGAGAGAGGGAGCGGGAGGGAGGGAGAAAGGGAGCGGGAGGGAGTGAGAGAGGAAGCGGGAGGGAGTGAGAGAGGAAGCAGGAGGGAGTGAGAGAGGGAGCGGGAGGGAGGGAGAGAGGGAGCGGGAGGGAGTGAGAGAGGAAGCGGGAGGGAGTGAGAGAGGAAGCGGGAGGGAGTGAGAGAGGGAGCGGGAGGGAGTGAGAGAGGGAGCGGGAGGGAGTGCGAGAGGAAGCGGGAGGGAGTGAGAGAGGAAGCGGGAGGGAGTGAAAGAGGGAGCGGGAGGGAGTGAGAGAGGGAGCGGGAGGGAGTGAGAAAGGGAGCGGGAGGGAGGGAGAGAGGAAAGTGCTGTGAGTCTGCTCTGAGTGGCCCAAGGCATCATGGTAGTTGTAAGAAAACAACAGGAACATGCCCATGTAAATACATGCAGAAGATGCCAGGAACTCCCAGAGAAACCCAGAAATCTTTGAAAACACTGCTAAAGGTATTTGGGTGCCCTTATTAACCCATTAATAACAATAACCAACCTTTTTTGCAATACTGTGCAAGCGGCCATTTTCTTGTGGCCTGTGGGCATGCGCAGTCTGCTCTGCCCAAGGCCCGAAAGTTACAAGCCACTCCCAGAAGAAGAGGCTGAAGATGCTGCTGCTGAAGAAGATGGAGGCGGCACTGGAGAGAGTTCTCTTGCAGCATTGGGGACGCCCCCAGTGCTGTCTGAGTGCTGGGGCCCGCCCGCAGTGCTGCGAGCTAGCTAATTTGCATATCGGCAAGAACCGGGATTGTAGGCGAACGGCAGCACGGAGAAGATGACGAAAGGTAGGAGAAGAATAGCCTTTCTTAAGGCTATTCTGATGTGGTACCTAGAAAAAATTGTGTCTGAATGATAGGATCCCTTTAAAGATTATCAGAGGAAGGGAGGGGCTCCAAGAGGAGGAGGAGCCTAGTGTACCCTTGCAATAAGGAGGCAAGTGTCAACATATAGTGCAAACATTGATAAACATACATTCAGCATTGCTACAAGTATTGCAGACGACCCCCACCCTATAGCAGGCAAAAGCTCTGCTCATCCTGAGCCTCCTGGTGTATGGTTTAAATGACAGGACAGTAATCAGAGCTGTAGAAAGGATAGATGCTACCCTGTGCAATAACAATAATAATAATGATAATGTAGTGAATGTCAATCAGTCTATGGAAAGCTGTGTACGAGCCAACCAGCAGCTGTACTAAGTGTAAGAGATCAGGCCGAATCAGAAGCATTGCATGCTGGGACGTATGTGCTGTTCTGGATATCTGAACCGATGCCACAGAATAAACGTATTGTTGTAAATGATGATAGAAATGAACTGCTGTTCCTTAATAATTCATAAAATGCTCGTCCAAATCACTTAAATGGTGCAATTTTAAGAAAGCAATGGAACCGCACACTTATATGTTGGATTGAGGTGTAAGCAGAAAATGGGGCCTCTGACCCTGTCAGTATCCCCCCCAAAAAATCTGCATTTTTTCCATGGCGCATCAACCTATGTTAACTTGACAATAATATTTTTTTTTTTTAAATAGTGCAATGTCAAGAAATGTCCACAAGATGTCAGCAAAGTAATAGAGATAACACAATCCACTAAGAGACTATGTTATCAATCACAGTATACAGTATATCATACACTAGTGCTATAGATCAGGAAATCCTACACATCATGTAAGAGCTTCAGTAACTATCAGAAAAGAGATAAAAATCCAGATATTATTAATATTGAAGTATTAGTTATTAACATAACTGGGGCAGAAGCCATCAAACATATAGAAATGTATACAATGCTGAGAGGATGGAAGGTAAATGACAACTGTTCTGAAATACTATAGCATCATAAATAAATTATACAGTCCTATGAAAAAGTTAGTTCCCCCCTATTAATCTTAATCATTTTTAGTTCTAAATATTTTGGTGTTTGCAGCAGCCATTTCAGTTTGATATATCTAATAACTGATGGACACAGTAATATTTCAGGATTGAAATGAGGTTTATTGTACTAACAGAAAATGTGCAATATGCATTAAACCAAAATTTGACCGGTGCAAAAGTATGGACACCTCAACAGAAAAGTGACATTAATATTTAGTAGATCCTCCTTTTGCCTCTAGTCGCTTCCTGCAGCTTTTAATCAGTTCCTGGATCCTGGATGAAGGGATTTTGGACCATTCCTCTTTACAAAACAATTCAAGTTCAGTTCAGTTTGATGGTCGCCGAGCATGGACAGCCCGCTCTCAAATGATCTGAAAACAAAGATTGTTCAACATAGTTGTTCAGTGGAAGGATACAAAAAGTTGTCTCAGAGATTTAACCTGTCAGTTTCCACTGTGAGAAACATAGTAAGGAAATGGAAGACCACAGGGACAGTTCTTGTTAAGCCCAGAAGTGGCAGGGCAAGAAAAATATCAGAAAGACAGAGAAGAAGAATGGTGAGAAGAGTCAAGGACAATCCACAGACCACCTCCAAAGAGCTGCAGCATCATCTTGCTGCAGATGGTGTCACTGTGCATCGGTCAACTATACAGCGCACTTTGCCCAAGGAGAAGCTGTATGGGAGAGTGATGAGAAAGAAGCCGTTTCTGCAAGCACGCCACAAACAGAGTCGCCTGAGGTATGCAAAAGCACATTTGGACAAGCCAGCTTTATTTTGGAAGAAGGTCCTGTGGACTGATGAAACAAAGATTGAGTTGTTTGGTCATACAAAAAGGCGTTATGCATGGTGTCCAAAAAAACAGCATTCCAAGAAAAACACATGCTACCCACTATAAAATTTGGTGGAGGTTCCATCATGCTTTGGGGCTATATGGCCAATGCCGGCACCGGGAATCTTGTTAAAGTTGAGGGTCGCATGGATTCCACTCAGTATCAGCAGATTCTTGAGAATAATGTTCAAGAATCAGTGACGAAGTTGAAGTTACGCCGGGGATGGATATTTCAGCAAGACAATGATCCAAAACACCGCTCCAAATCGACTCAGGCATTCATGCAGAGGAATGGCCATCCCAGTCCCCAGACCTGAATATCATTGAACATCTGTGGGATGATTGGAAGCGGGCTGTCCATGCTCGGCCACCATCAAACTGAACTGAACTTGAATTGTTTTGTAAAGAGGAATGGTCCAAAATACCTTCATCCAGGATCCAGGAACTGATTAAAAGCTACAGGAAGCGACTAGAGGCAAAAGGAGGATCTACTAAATATTAATGTCACTTTTCTGTTGAGGTGCCCATACTTTTGCACCGGTCAAATTTTGGTTTAATGCATATTGCACATTTTCTGTTAGTACAATAAACCTCATTTCAATCCTCAAATATTACTGTGTCCATCTGTTATTAGATATATCAAACTGAAATGGCTGCTGCAAACACCAAAATATTTAGAACTAAAAATGATTAAGATTAATAGGGGGGCACAAACTTTTTCATAGGACTGTAACTACTATAATACTGCCTCCTATGTACAAGAATATAACTACTATAATACTGCCCCTATGTACAAGAATATAACTACTATAATACTACCTCCTATGTACAAGAATATAACTACTATAATACTGCTCCTATGTACAAGAATATAACTACTATAATACTGCCTCCTATGTACAAGAATATAACTACTATAATACTGCTCCTATGTACAAGAATATAACTACTATAATACTGCTCCTATGTCAAGAATATAACTACTATAATACTGCTCCTATGTCAAGAATATAACTACTATAATACTACCTTATGTACAAGAATATAACTACTATAATACTGCCCCTATGTACAAGAATATATCTACTATAATACTGCTCCTATGTACAAGAATATAACTACTATAATACTGCTCCTATGTACAAGAATATAACTACTATAATACTACTCCTATATACAAGAATATAACTACTATAATACTGCTCCTATGTACAAGAATATAACTACTATAATACTACTACTATGTACAAGAATATAACTACTATAATACTGCTCCTATGTACAAGAATATAACTACTATAATACTGCTCCTATGTACAAGAATATAACTACTATAATACTACTCCTATGTACAAGAATATAACTACTATAATACTACCTCCTATGTACAAGAATATAACTACTATAATACTACTCCTATGTACAAGAATATAACTACTATAATACTACTCCTATATACAAGAATATATCTACTATAATACTGCTCCTATGTACAAGAATATAACTACTATAATACTGCTCCTATGTACAAGAATATAACTACTATAATACTACTCCTATATACAAGAATATATCTACTATAATACTGCTCCTATGTACAAGAATATAACTACTATAATACTGCTCCTATGTACAAGAATATAACTACTATAATACTGCTCCTATGTCAAGAATATAACTACTATAATACCGTCCCCTATGTACAACAATATAGCTGCTATAATGCTGCCCTCTATAGATAATACTGATGATTTAGTATATATGATGACAGGTTGTATATTAGACTCTTTTCACTTTAGGTACTGTCCTGTATTTTGGGCGTCTCTGGGGTCCGGTAATATTTCGGGTGTAGATGTAATGGAGCTCCTGCTCTCTGTACATGACATAAATAAGTCTGACCTACTGTAGTCACTTTCTTGGTCTCCCATAAATATCACTTTTTCTGGAGTCTCTTCTCGCGGCTATTATTGGCTTATGCGGAGTAGTCGTGGTGCCTGCAAAACTCATCTATTTGTGGATGGAGGCAGCCGGGGGGTTGGAATAGAAGAGACCAGACGTGAGGAGCAGCGGACAAGAGGACAACTCAGCATAGGCACATGTGAGATCGAGAGAGTAAGGAGGATAAAATACAAGGAATTAAAGGGACAGTGTCATAAGAGGATGAGAATGGCGTAGTGGGCGGAGCATCACTAGGTGACCACAGGAGATTTGGAATTTTGTGTATTTCTTGTGCATTGAACATAAGACAGAAGAGACAATGGTGGTGACAAGTGGAGTCATGTCCAGATTACTCCTGGTCTTCCTTCTGTGTCTTCCGAGTGTCTTTATGGAACAGACCCGTCTCCTAGAACAGAGGAAACCTTTCTTCGAACGTTTCAGACGGTTGGAGGAGCAGGTGAGGATGGGAAAATGCATACATCTTTATCTTTGTGGTACTACAAGTCCCAGCAAATCCTACCTGCCTATTGTAGATCTGCGTATACAGTATGGTTGTGGCTGTTGTCCTTGAGTTTCTGAAGCTGATAATCTGATTCCTGTCCTGCAGGTTATTTTATTCATCTCTCCTGCTCGGGAAAGTGGAAAAAAGATTATTGCAATGACTCAATTCATATATTACATTAATTATCTTATATCGTGTATTATACTCCAGAGCTTCGCTCACTATTCTGCTGGTGCAGTCACTGTGTACATACATTACATTACTTATCCTGTACTGATCCTGAGTTACATCCTGTATTATACTCCAGAGCTGTACTCACTATTCTGCTGGTACAGTCACTGTGTACATACATTACATTACTTATCCTGTATTATACTCCAGAGCTGTACTCACTATTCTGCAGGTGCAGTCACTGTGTACATACATTACATTACTTATCCTGTATTATACTCCAGAGCTGCGCTCACTATTCTGCTGGTGCAGTCACTGTGTACATACATTACATTACTTATCCTGTATTATACTCCAGAGCTGTACTCACTATTCTGCAGGTGCAGTCACTGTGTACATACATTACATTACTGATCCTGTATTATACTCCAGAGCTGCGCTCACTATTCTGCAGGTGCAGTCACTGTGTACATACATTACATTACTTATCCTGTATTATACTCCAGAGCTGCGCTCACTATTCTGCTGGTACAGTCACTGTGTACATACATTACATTACTTATCCTGTATTATACTCCAGAGCTGCGCTCACTATTCTGCTGGTACAGTCACTGTGTACATACATTACATTACTTATCCTGTATTATACTCCAGAGCTGCACTCACTATTCTGCTGGTGCAGTCACTGTGTACATACATTACATTACTTATCCTGTATTATACTCCAGAGCTGCGCTCACTATTCTGCTGGTGCAGTCACTGTGTACATACATTACATTACTTATCCTGTATTATACTCCAGAGCTGCGCTCACTATTCTGCTGGTACAGTCACTGTGTACATACATTACATTACTTATCCTGTATTATACTCCAGAGCTGCACTCACTATTCTGCTGGTGCAGTCACTGTGTACATACATTACATTACTTATCCTGTATTATACTCCAGAGCTGCGCTCACTATTCTGCTGGTGTAGTCACTGTGTACATACATTACATTACTTATCCTGTATTATACTCCAGAGCTGCGCTCACTATTCTCCTATTACTGTTGCTGTATACATACATTACATGTAGGATGGCGTCTGTGTATAAGTCTGGTTTACAATCTACAATCTATTTGTTTGCAGTTTCGGCGCTTTCAAGAAGTAACCTTGACCCGTCTACAAGGAATCGCTGAAAACTACAACATCTCCTATAACATTGATGCTCGTTTCCACCACATTTATGACCAACAGCAGTCAATGGGCGAAGCCTTTAACGCTACCAATGAAGTGACTCAGACCGAGCTGAACGGCATCAAATTCTGGTTGAAAAAAATTCAGAAGAAAACCAAAAAGTTGGATTTGAGGATGTCTGCTCTGGAGGAATCCCTGGCTGAGAAAAACAAACAACTGACGAAGGAGAACAAAGCAAGAGACGTGGCCGTGGCCAACTTGACGTCTGCCCTCAGTGGCCAGAAGAGGATCATCTACCAGTTGGTGAAGGACAAGAGCATGTTGCAGAAGGGGATGGAGACGGTCCGTGAGTCGGTCGAAAGACAAGGAGGCAAAATAGCTGATTTGGAGAAGCAGTTACAAAATATGCAGCAAAATGAGATTTTTCCACCAAGTGCTTTGATGGCACCACAAGAAATGATTCGAACCCCTGAGACCAAGCAGGGGGATCTTCCACACAAAATTAATCGAACCCCTGAGACCAAACAGGAGGTTCCACCACAGACCGATCCTGGACCTAAAACCCTCCAACAACGCATGATAAAGCTGCAGGCCAAACATAGCCAGAGGAAGAAGCTACAGGAAGAGCAGCAGGTGCTGATGACCACCATCAATAAGATGTCTTCCATGGCAGCTCAACGTAGAGAGGAGACCCGAACAATTGGTCCATTGGTGGAGGAGACAACTGGTCTACAAAGTACTAACACACCGCTAAGCGTAACACTGGTCCCACAACTTAATCACAAGACTACCCAGTATGAAGACCAGGAGGTGACTGACCCCAGTAATGCCATCCAGGTATCAGCCATACGAGGAAATGTGGTCAAGGATGACAGTCCTCCTGGAGGAGAGAGACCCCCTAGTGTTCACACTACTAGGAACCCACCACCTGCCACAGAGGCCCCAGAACCTGAAGAGAAGATCACCAAGGCCCCAGCAAAACGTAAGATCATCAATGTAGACAGTAGTTCTCAGGCATGGGAGGGGGAGGATATCTGAAATTTGACGTATTTAAGGTCCCTTTTTTTGGGGTCCCTTGTTCTTGAGTCCAATCTACCACCAGTTGCTGCTGAATACAAGGTCCTCACATCATCCCATGAGGACCCAGTGCAGTTGCTCTAAGAACTGAAGAGAACCCAGGGACAAGGAGGGTAAAGTCAATGGTGAGGTCTGGGGACTGTGTAAGCTTGCTTAAAGAGGACCTATCACCACATTCATTAACGCTAGTTCTTAGCATGTGTTACTCGGCACCGCTCCATCAATTCCAGCACAGTTGGAGTTTTCTCTCTAATCCCCACCATTCCTAAGCACCTATTAAATGATGCAAAGAGTTGGGCTTGACAGAGGTGGTGTAAGGTCTTCTTTAACCTACAGGTCCTTAGATCTAGTTACTACAGGATTTTTTAAAAACTTTGTGCAAACCCCTCTTGGTGGTCCTATGTATACTCAATTATACTATTCTGCTTTTCTTTCTTGTTGCAGTTTGCAATGTGGATTCCATGCTCGTTTTCCCCAGTTCTTCCACGGAGAACTTTGCAAAGTTTGGTAAGGAGTTGAAGCAACCTCTACATGAACTCTCCATCTGCAGTTGGGTGAAGACTAATGTAAGCTACGTGGGCACCATCCTGTCATATGCGACAGAAGAGAATGACAACAAACTGGTTCTTCATGGTAGACATGGGGCCACCCATGACTCTCTTCACTTTGTCATTGGAGACCCGGCCTTCCGTGAACTCCCCATTGTCCCACTGGCAGATGGCAGCTGGCACCACACCTGTTTCATCTGGTCCTCCATCCAAGGTAAATATTGGTTCTATGTTGACCGCAAGTTAACGTCTACTGGCTCCAGATTTCAGAAAGGTTATGAGATCCCACCAGGAGGATCTTTGGTTCTTGGCCAAGAGCAGGACACCTTGGGCGGAGGCTTTGACAGTTCCGAAGCTTTTGTTGGATACTTGGCAGGATTTGCTATGTGGAATAGAGCATTGACACCTGGAGAAGTCTCTGGAATTGCCACCGGGAAGGGCCTGCCAAGAGGTACCATCCTAACCATTGCTGATGCCTCTTCTCTTCATGGTTCAGTGGAACGTGTGGACTGTACCTGTCTAGAGCACTGCCTGTAGACTTTCATAATGTTGTGTAAATAGAAGATTGCTTCCCTATTGGACTATTATTTATGGGACCGCTATGGGCCCATTCCAAACCCCTTACAGTGACCAATTATCTACAATATATTGAGACAATCACAACACACACTGGAGTGGTCTAAGAGAAGATCCTGTGATGTTTCCATTTTATGACATGAAGGTGGCCACAACCAAGTCCATTAGATCCAGCAGAGGACAACCCCATCTGAAGCTGAAAGTCAAGGCGAACGCTTATTACTTGGACTTGTTACTTTTTTGGGTGGGTTACAAATAGCCTAATAGTCCTTTACAATAGGATAGGACTCTAGAGTCATGTTCTCTGGAGGACCCACCCTTCTTCCTTTTGACCCACAGTATATAAAACATGCCATAATGGGGCTTCATAGGAGTTTATGACTGCAGCCCTATGGCTTCCTTCTTCTCCTTAGGCTGGCCATTCACCTTAGATATCGTAGCTGTTTGACCATCGGGTATGCCTGATCCTTCTTTCCAGGGTACCTTAGATGGTCTGCTGACCTTGTTCGAAAAGGCAGATTTGGCCAACATTAATCTAATGTGCGTGGCCATCTTCAGGCTTTAGTCAGTTCAGTTTGAACCTTATTATCAAACACCAGTAGGTGGCGGTGTAGGACATGTGATGTGGGCTATTTATTGGACACGTTGGCTCTTTAACGTCTACAGAACTCCTATGTAATGTGTCATTTATTATATATGGTATATGTATGTACATTGTAGTATGTGTACTCTGACTACGGTACGAATATAAAGACAATTTGACCACCCGGTTTGTAAGGATTGTTCAGTATTTTCACGTTCTGTCCTATCCACAGTAATCTTTTTATTTTTGAGTTTCCAACAAAAAAATTGAAAAAATCCAACATGGAGGTTTAGGGCTGGACGCATTTTCGGATTTTTTCATACGTGCGGTTTTGAGAACTTAAAGACACAATAGTTCTGACCGGCCCTAAGTATAAGGTTTCCATTGGAGGGGGTTACAAGGTGACATATAGAACATAGATGGTCCAAACCAACAGCCCAAAATGGTGGATTTCCTCTAGGGCTATCCTGAGACAATGGCTAGTCATTCATCTCTTGTACCCTGCTTGGTATTACGTGGTTGCGTTGATGCTTCTAAGCTGGAGAATAACGCATTGAGTTCCCGTATAAGTCACCGATATTAGCAATAGACCGCAACTTTTCTTAAACCCAATGTGGATTTTCCATCGTCTTTTATGGTTATAATAAAGTTGCATGAAGGTTCTGTCATGATTTTCGAGCAGCGGGGCCCTCATGGTGCAGTTATTGTCTAGACTTGCCCTTACTTGGGGCAATAACTCATGATATCACCACTCATATCACTGTAAAATATCAGACTAATGGTTTCAAGATGGCCAACCCATGAACTGGTGGATGTGCTCCTGATTTATGACCAGTTGACTCCTTCCAACAACTGAAGACTGGATTGTTGGTGTTTGGAGAAAGTTCACCCAAGTTTAGTGAAGGTTTACTGTGCCATATGGTCAATGTTCCCCACTGAGCTGAGAACTTTAAATAGCTCAAGAATAGCAAGTGGTGAGGAGGTGCTCGGGTTACATCTCGCTCCAGTATTGTGCTCCGCCATGAAGAAGTCTTTTATGAGACCAGGCTGGTGTCTTCAAAAGCTGGTATGGACTCGGGGAGGAATTTGGTTGGCATTCTCTTCTGTCTCGTCTGTGGCTTATCTTGTGGGGACGTTGGGTGGCCGCTTCTAAATATGGATCTCATGGATGAGGACATCAGGAAAGAAGTTGACCAAGCTCTTCAGGTGGTGAACCAACCGAACTTCCAAGGATGGAGGATGGAGCTTATTAAACAGGTGAGAAGTAGACTTTGGTGGTGTCAGGCTTCACATTTTCGGCATATTTGTAGCATGAGGTCTCTTTAGGTCTTTGCATAGTAGTGGCCACCAGAAGTTACAGTGGGCTTCAAGGGATCCTCCACCACAGGAGTACTAACATGAGGCATATGAGGGTTGGGTACCTTGTAGATTAGCATTGATGACATAAGATACATTTTTTGAAAAAGGCCAATGATTAAAGGGGCACCATACTTCTAGTTATAGGGGCAATGGCTATTGAGAACTTGAGGGTCCTCTGCTTGCAGCAAATGTGTGACTTACATGGACATCCATTGAAGTAGACATATGCAGTCTTGGTAAGCTAAGTAAGGTATCTATAAGAAGAGGTCACCACAGGGACAGAGACCCATCCAGTAGACCCCCTTCCCTTGGGACCCCCTCCCCTTACTGTGGCACCTTCCACAGTCATAGAAGTTCAAAGCAAACCTAAAACCATATCAAGATATCCATGGCCTAGTCAAATGTCCTTTCCACCTGGGTGACGGGTGTAGTGTGCAGCACCTCATAGTTTGTCCTAGAGGGGAACAATATAGTGGGTACGCCTAATATCACAACTTCAACCCAAAATCTTTGGGATCTTCCACCTATTATTATCCTCTGGGATGTCTTCAGACTGAGAGATTGACTGAGTCAAGGGATTGAGACAAGAAGTAAATTAGAAAAAGGTAGAAGATTTCATTATACGGTGACGTGCAGACCCCTCCTCGATCTCGGTGACAGCGCCACCTTCTGCTCTGTTACAGGCCGTGCCCCGCATGCACATCGGTCTGGTTGAATTGTGGCTCCTCTTCAGGAAACTTCAGAAAGAACAAGACGAAATGCAGAGGAAGATGAAGAGGATGATGAGGATGGCGGCGGCCTCCAGCCAAGGTGTCACATGTGTAACGTAATCCCCAACTCGCTGGGCATGGGGGGGGGGGTGGGGGTGATATTAAAACTTTAAGCCTTACCTTAGATTGTCTGCCAATGCCCCAGTAGACCTGCCCTACACAGATATAACCCCCTCATTCCCATAGATCTCCCTTATGCGGTCCGGGTTGTATGATATATATAATACGGCTCTTATGACTACTACAGTCCTATGAAAAAGTTTGGGCACTCCTATTAATCTTAATCATTTTATGTTCTAAATATTTTGGTGTTTACAACAGCCATTTCAGTTTGATATATCTAATAACTGATGGACACAGTAATATTTCAGGATTGAAATGAGGTTTATTGTACTAACAGAAAATGTGCAATATGCATTAAACCAAAATTTGACCGGTGCAAAAGTATGGGCACCCTTATCATTTTATTGATTTGAATTCCCCTAACTACTTTTTACTGACTTACTGAAGCACAAAATTGGTTTTGTAACCTAAGTGAGCTTTGACCTTCATAACCAGATGTATCCAATCATAAGAAAAGGTATTTAAGGTGGCCAATTGCAAGTTGTTCTCCTATTTGAATCTCCTCTGAAGAGTGGCATCATGGGCTACTCAAAACAACTCTCAAATGATCTGAAAACAAAGATTGTTCAACATAGTTGTTCAGGGGAAGGATACAAAAAGTTGTCTCAGAGATTTAACCTGTCAGTTTCCACTGTGAGGAACATAGTAAGGAAATGGAAGACCACAGGGACAGTTCTTGTTAAGCCCAGAAGTGGCAGGCCAAGAAAAATATCAGAAAGGCAGAGAAGAAGAATGGTGAGAACAGTCAAGGACAATCCACAGACCACCTCCAAAGAGCTGCAGCATCATCTTGCTGCAGATGGTGTCACTGTGCATCGGTCAGCAATACAGCGCACTTTGTACAAATAGAAGCTGTATGGGAGAGTGATGAGAAAGAAGCCGTTTCTGCACGTACGCCACAAATAGAGTTGCCTGAGGTATGAAAAAGCACATTTGGACAAGGCAGCTTCATTTTGGAAACAAAAATTGAGTTGTTTGGTTATAAAAAAAGGCGTTATGCATGGCGTCCAAAAAGAAACAGCATTCCAAGAAAAACACATGCTACCCACTGTAAAATTTGGTGGAGGTTCCATCATGCTTTGGGGCTGTGTGGCCAATGCCGGCATCGGGAATCTTGTTAAAGTTGAGGGTCGCATGGATTCCACTCAGTATCAGCAGATTCTTGAGAATAATGTTCAAGAATCAGTGACGAAGTTGAAGTTACGCCGGGGATGGATATTTCAGCAAGACAATGATCCAAAACACCGCTCCAAATCCTCAGGCATTCATGCAGAGGAACAATTACAATGTTCTGGAATGGCCATCCCAGTCCCCAGACCTGAATATCATTGAACATCTGTGGGATGATTTGAAGCGGGCTGTCCATGCTCGGCGACCATCTAACTTAACTGAACTTGAATTGTTTGTCCAAAATACCTTTATCCAGGATCCAGGAACTGATTAAAAGCTACAGGAAGCGACTAGAGGCTGTTATCTTTGCAAAAGGAGGATCTACTAAATATTAATGTCACTTTTCTGTTGAGGTGCCCATACTTTTGCACCGGTCAAATTTTGGTTTAATGCATATTGCACATTTTCTGTTAGTACAATAAACCTCATTTCAATCCTGAAATATTACTGTGTCCATCAGTTATTAGATATATCAAACTGAAATGGCTGTTGCAAACACCAAAATATTTAGAACTAAAAATGATTAAGATTAATAGGGGTGCCCAAACTTTTTCATAGGACTGTATATAACCCTCATATCTCCTAAAATTTATCAGAACTGAAGGCTAAAATCGTGGACTTTACCCTCCAAGTGCCAGAGCGGATGGACGTGATCGAGAAACGCCTGGAAATGGTGAACATGAGGGTCAAGACTATAGAGGATGCCCAAGATGGAGGATCCTATAAGATGGAGGGTCACCTGGACAAGAACAAGACCTCCTTTGAGAACCTACCTAAGGAGGCCTGCAACCGACCATGTGCCGACAGAAGAATGGGGCCCGGGAGGGGTAAAGTCAGCACTAACCAGCTTGCCCACAAGGTGGCAGCTCTCACTGAGTTACTGAATGGGCATAATGAGTTGTTGGTGGAGTTGTATGAGAGGATGACTGCTCTGGAGGAAGTGAATGGAGCCAGGCATGCTTCACATACACCACGAGACGGGAGTGGAGATGGACGGTAAATGGCAACGGCTGGGGAAGTAAACTGGAGCTTCTGGGAAGAGGGGCCCACGTGGCAGAGGGGCCCCTTCAAGGATCAGGTCCGGAGCAGTTGCTACCTCTGCACCCACTATAGCTGCACTTAGCTGAGACTTCTTTGTGGACAAATAACATGTCTTATACTCCAGTTATACACCAGAGCTGCAGTCACACTTCTGCTGATGTCACCTCCACCTCTAAGCGTCTGCTGGTTTCCTGTTTGTTCCCATTGTGTGTGACCTCACTTCTCACTTCTCGCTTCTGCTTGGCACGGTGTCTGTACAGAACATGACATGTTGTAGTGCATTGCGGGAGATGTAGTGTTTACAGAAGGAAGGCAGGATAATACATTACAGGATCTCACTTCACCTATAAGGGTTTGCAGGCGGCAGAATTACAACTGCAGCTCTGGATGTGATTGGAGTATAAGGCATAATGGTGATCTTGGGGTTCCTTAAAGTGGAAATCCACATAATGAACTAGTAATAGGATTGTCCGAAATGGAGAGGGAAGAGGACCAAGACAAGTCATAAGTGACCCTGCCATGAGTCGACCCCCTCCTGCACAGACAAGGACCCCCAGCTGGGACTCAACTACTAGGCAGCTGCTGACCAGATGAGGAATGGAGGATCTGGCTGCGGAGGGGGTCGTGGGACGGATGGGTGGGGGGGGGGGGGAAATAACATTCCTCTCCTTGTTACATCTACCAGTCGGCTGTATAACTGTATATAGTTAGACATATCATGTGCTAATAATGATACATACATCATACATGTAATAAATGACTATGATATATGATATATGGTGGTATATTACTGCACGGGGTACGTGGTTAATGATACATACATGTTACATGTAATAAATGACAGTGATATCTGATCTATAGTGATATGTTACTGCACAGTGAGGGTACACGGATAATGATACATACATCATACATGTAATAAATGACTGTGATATATAGCGGTATATTACTGCACGGGGCACGTGGTTAATGATACATACATGTTACATGTAATAAATGACAATGATATCTGCTATATAGTGATATATTACTGCACGGCGAGGGTACACGGATAATGATACATACATCATACATGTAATAAATAACAGTGATATATGATGTATAGCGATATATTACTGCACAGAAGGGAACAAGAACAAACATTCATAATGCGCTTTTATCACACAAAGGACTCAAAGTGCAGGGAGAGCGAGAAAAGTCAGTGATAAGGTAGGTCAGACCAACCCAAATAACTATATAATACTACCATACAGTGTCTATATAATACAACAATATAATTACTAAATAACACCGCTATATAGTGACTAAATAATACGCAATACAGTGCCTAAAAGATACAACCATACAATATCTAAGTGATACAACTAAATAATACCGCCATATAGTGACTACACTACAGGACCTAAAACACACTGCTATACAATACCTAAGTAATATGACTGTATATTGTTTAATTAAAGGGATTTTTCCAGCTAAACAGTATTGAAGACCCTTCCTTAAGAGAGACTAACAATATCACATTAGTGGGGTCCGGACCCCGACCAGCTGTTCTCAGCAGCCACTAGGATATGGTCACAGATAGCAGACAGTTCTGTTCTCCATGTAGTACATAATGCCAAGTCTCCCAAAATACCTGGGAGGTTCCTGAAATAATAAGGGATCTCCTGGACTCCCCGAGGAGTGGTCAGATCTCCTGAGCTCCCGGGCTGTCTCCCATATTACATGAGACATGGGTCCTTTTACATACTATCATGTCCTGAAAAAGAGTCATGGCCAACACGTTGTGTGGCCGTATCATTCCCCTCACCATTGATACTGCTTTATAGCACCAGATTGTATATTTAGTAATTTAGTACTTGGGCATTGTATGTCAGTATTATCTAGACAATGTATTGTGGTATTATCTGAACACTATATGGTCCTATTATCCAGACACTGTATGATGGTATTGTCTGAGCACTATGTGGTTGTATTATCTAGACATTGTATTTGTATTGTCTGAGCACTATGTGGTCCTATTATCCAGACACTGTATGATGGTATCGTCTGAACACTATATGATCCTAATATCTAAACACTGTATGATGGTATTGTCTGAGCACTATGTGGTCCTATTATCCAGACACTGTATGACGGTATTGTCTGTGCACTATATGGTCCTTTTATCCAGACACTGTATGACGGTATTATCTGATCACTATATGGTACTATTATCGACTAGACACTATATGGTAGTATTATCTGAGCACTGTATGATACTATTATCCGGCACGATTCTATAGTCACTTCTTTGTCTAGCCAATACGCCATTTTTATATGCTATCCTGTCCCTTATAAGAACTCGGTGCATCATGTGCTGACAACTAAGGTAACAATTAGCCAGGCTGTACGATGACTGGCAGGTCACATGACCAGAGATGACACAGTCACATGACTAGACATGGAAAGTCCCATACTGCAGCCCATCAGGCGCTCAGGAGACTTCCCAGCAGCAGCAGCAGCAGTCACGTTCCCATGGTAACACAGCAGCCGGTCAGGACTACATTACCCGTCACCCCCCGGGCGCGCTCTCCAGATGTGTCCCTGATGACGCGCCGTAGCTGCTCAGTCACGTGACCGGCTGATCGCTGAGGTTCCGTCTGTCACATGCACAAACAGTGAGCGGAGCGGCCGCACAGAGTGAACATGGCCAATGTGGCCAACAGGGTGTCCTGGTCCGGGAGGGAACAGCCGGAGGAAGACGGGGAGAGCACCCCACTACTGAACGGGGCCAGCAACAAGCAGGTGAGGCACGGCGGGGGAACCGGGGGGCTCTGAGCAGACAGCCAGGGGGCGCTGGAATAGAGCAGGGGGTTGTATTGGGGTCACTGATTAGGGAGAATGGGGTGAGATTCTTGGGGCAGATAAGGGGGGCTGAATAGGTCTCTGGGCCTGAGGGAGGTCTGCAGGGGAGCCAGGGGTATTGGGGTGGGGGTAGGACCTGGGCAAGGCACTGGTATGGGGACTATAGGCAGGGTATGGGGGTACGTGGTAGGGGACAGGTTTGAGGTAGGAGATGCTTTAGGTCACACATGTAAGGGTGGGGTGCGAGGCAAGGCACAGGTTTAGGTACATCGGACGTAGGGGTGTAAGACTCTTAGCAGGGCACAGGTTTGGGGGACCCGCCTTCCTCCGACCCCTCATGCATCTATCCACCTAGGTCATAACACTGCACTATAGTTACATTGGGGGAGGGGGCACTTATCTTCTGTATAGGTCATATTTGCACTTGGATTCTGTTGTTAACAGCTTTTATTATGGAGTTGCCCTTTAAGCCTTTGACCCAGGCAGGGGGGTGAGCTGCTGAGAGGATTACATGGTATTTAAAGAGACGGGATCTAATAGCCGAGGAGACCAGAGCAGTCCGAGTCCTCCATGAGACGCCATATATGTGATAATACAAGCTGAGTGCATGCTGGGATTTGTAGTTCCTCAGACTGTCCTACAGAACATATAGTAGACGTCTGGTATAACATGGTATATTCTGGACTACCAGGGTGACCACCACTGTGGCATCTTCCATCCAGCAGATACATTGGCTGTCCCACCCAGCTTTCCCAGAAGCAGATAAATAAGACTTCTAAGAACTTGATACATTGTTGGTTTCTGTTTTGTACAATGTAACAATTCACTTCCTTTTTTTTATCAGTTATAAATGTCTCAGCAGTTATATCCCCCACAACTAGGGGGCGCTGTAATGCAGCAGAATGTTCTGTGAGGTGGCTGGCCTTATTAAATTGTTGCGCCCCCACAGTAGCGATGTACCCCCATTCTGTATGTGATGCATTCAGCATCCGTGTGGACGTATGACGGGAGCAGTTCAGGTCCGTGACGCTTTGTTCAGTTTTCCATGACTTGGTTGCATCATCTCTAGAACTAGAAGAAGTTTATTTTTTGTGTGGCTTGTAGAGCATGCTGGGAGTTGTAGTTTTTCAGCAGCTCCAAAAAAACAACGTGTGATTCATAGATTTAGCGACTTACTGTCACAGAGCGGAGCCGCTGCTTAGTACATGGGGGGCATCAGATAAAGCAGTTACTATCAGGAGGCTTCTCCTTACTGACACTTGTACACTTAGTGAGGTTTCACAATAGATCCTGTGGTTGTGTCCTTACCAAAATAGAAAAGTCCAGAATGAGTCAAATCAGGGGAGCGGAAAACCTACAGGACCGATGTCCTATACCACTGCTCCTGCTGGGGGAAGTAGTGAATACTGGGGAGTCCCGTACTCATCCTGAGTTACATCCTGCATTATACTCCAGAGCTGCGCTCACTATCCTGCTGGTGCAGTCACTGTGTACATACATTACATTACTTATCCTGTATTATACTCCAGAGCTGCGCTCACTATTCTGCTGGTGCAGTCACTGTGTACATACATTACATTACTTATCCTGTATTATACTCCAGAGCTGCGCTCACTATTCTGCTGGTACAGTCACTGTGTACATACATTACATTACTTATCCTGTGTTATACTCCAGAGCTGCGCTCACTATTCTGCTGGTGCAGTCACTGTGTACATACATTACATTACTTATCCTGTATTATACTCCAGAGCTGCGCTCGCTATTCTGCTGGTGCAGTCACTGTGTACATACATTACATTACTTATCCTGTATTATACTCCAGAGCTGCGCTCACTATTCTGCTGGTACAGTCACTGTGTACATACATTACATTACTTATCCTGTATTATACTCCAGAGCTGCGCTCACTATTCTGCTGGTGCAGTCACTGTGTACATACATTACATTACTTATCCTGTATTATACTCCAGAGCTGCGCTCACTATTCTGCTGGTACAGTCACTTTGTACATACATTACATTACTTATCCTGTATTATACTCCAGAGCTGCGCTCACTATTCTGCTGGTACAGTCACTTTGTACATACATTACATTACTTATCCTGTATTATACTCCAGAGCTGCGCTCACTATTCTGCTGGTAGTCACTGTGTACATACATTACATTACTTATCCTGTATTATACTCCAGAGCTGCGCTCACTATTCTGCTGGTACAGTCACTGTGTACATACATTACATTACTTATCCTGTATTATACTCCAGAGCTGCACTCACTATTCTGCTGGTACAGTCACTGTGTACATACATTACATTACTTATCCTGTATTATACTCCAGAGCTGCACTCACTATTCTGCTGGTGCAGTCACTGTGTACATACATTACATTACTTATCCTGTATTATACTCCAGAGCTGCGCTCACTATTCTGCTGGTACAGTCACTTTGTACATACATTACATTACTTATCCTGTATTATACTCCAGAGCTGCGCTCACTATTCTGCTGGTAGTCACTGTGTACATACATTACATTACTTATCCTGTATTATACTCCAGAGCTGCGCTCACTATTCTGCTGGTACAGTCACTGTGTACATACATTACATTACTTATCCTGTATTATACTCCAGAGCTACGCTCACAATTCTGCTGGTACAGTCACTGTGTACATACATTACATTACTTATCCTGTATTATACTCCAGAGCTGCACTCACTATTCTGCTGGTACAGTCACTGTGTACATACATTACATTACTTATCCTGTATTATACTCCAGAGCTGCGCTCACTATTCTGCTGGTTAATGTGATTCTGTATACTCTAGTATATATTGACCTCTTGGTGAATCTTCTTACAAGGGTCTGTGAAGAACAACCATCCAGGACGTGACGCTCTTCAGCCCTCCTTTCAGTGTGGCAGTGCTGGTTATTGTGGTACGCCGCACCTGTCGCCTGTAGTGTTTATATTAGGTGGGGTCTGTTGTGTTCGCCGTCTTACATCCGTCTCCCTGGAGGTTACGTGTCTGTGTGTGAGGAGACATAGGTGTCCTAGATGGGCCTGGCATGTGAGGGCTGTGCTCTGCATCCTGGGCCTGACCTACTTTGGTAAGACTACAACTCCCAGCATGTCCATCTCCATGTAATCCAGTGATTTCCAGCCTATGACCCTTCCTTGTCTATGTAGTCAGGCATGCTGGGAGTTGTAGTTCGAGCCACGTTGTGCAGAGCTCTTGTACTGCGCTCCGGCTCATGTAGTGTGATCTGCCGTGCACTGTCCCTTTAAATGCCTTCCTTCCTTTTAGGTCACGATCAGTCTTCTCCTGCGGTCGGTGACTAGGACTAGTCATTTCTCCCGATCCTGGAGCAGGTCACATGACTCGCACTTCATTCCTGACACGTTTACTGACTATAGTGACAATACGCCATTGTATACGACTGTCTTGAGGGCCTCACATCATATGATCCTTGGTGGTCACTACCAGATACAGTAGGATGGAGGGAGGCATTCTGGTGCATAGCCCTTTAAGAGTGCACCCTCCTGCAACCTTAACTAATAAACTGGAATTTGGGAGGGTGCGGGTTCTGGCCTATAAATAATCCTATATAATAAAAAGCCTCGCAGTTCTGGACTTCGCTGCTCTGACTGTCATGGAGTTGAGGGTTCCTACAGATTTGCCCCTCTCTGGCTGATAACAGGGAGCGGTAGCTTGTATCCAGCTGCACAGGGAGCTCAGTATGTGGCGGGCGGGATGCCAGGAGTAATCTCTGGGTGTAGTTAGTTGGCGAATCGCCCGCCCCCCCGCAGAGACAAGGCAGCGCATCTATTAGAGGCGAGGTCTTACATCATGGCCGTGCGGCCGCTCATTTCCTGATAAGACTGAGGCCTCTATTGAGAGAGTAAAGCACCATGTAATGTAATATACAGGGCGCCGCGGCCGCCTCCAGAGAGTGAGGACCACTGCGGGGGCTGACAACAGAGAGCGGTAGAGTGCATGCAACTGTCCGGCCATCACTGCCTGGATCTAATAGGAAAGGGCTGATAACAGAGAGCAATAGATTGTATGCACCAGGCCTACAGTTATTGCCTCTGTGCGGCCTGAGCAGGCTGATAACAGGGAGCAGTAGCCTGCCATTCCCCTAGAGGTAGATATTCCAGGTGACAGCGCAGCTTGTGCAGTGACTTGTGCAGATTGCTGTCACTTGTGTGGTGTTTGTGGTTCACACACTGATGGATCGCGGAGATTATCTCGGCTGGGAGCGATATGAGCCCTGAGGGGAAGCGCGGCGCTGATACAGCGTATCCATGTACCGCCCCCTCCTGGCAGTCAGCCATAAGGACGTACTGATCGGCTATACCGTCTCACGGGGCACCGTCCCTTTAAATCACTTGACTGTCAAACCTTGCAGTTGCACTTCCTGTTCTCCGGAGCAGCGCTCCTTCCTCTTCCTCTTCTATTGCCCCATAGAATCTATATAACTCGCTGTAACCGGAGTCTTATCAGCTTGACAATTAAAGGGGAACTCCATTTATATTTCCTAATCAGACATCCAGGGGCGGGGCTATATGGTAATTAGCCCCTCCCCCTTCCATTATATTGATGATTATTTTTCTCTTCTAGTTTTCTAGTTCCATCCTCTTCCGGATCGGGCAGCTCAGTACCGTGGATCTCGGCGATGACAACCAAGAGCTGGTAAGAGGTTACTGGTATGAGCGCCCCCTACAGGTGGGCTCTATAGACAATGCGTTGACCCCCCCCCCCATTCACATCCAAAGCTGCATTTAGTTTTTCAGCCGTTGAGTTCCCTGTCAAAGGTGGAATCTATGGACAATATTGCTAAATTTTATTCTCCACTCACATCCAAAGCTGCATTTAATTTTCATCAACTCTTTCTTTTGCAGGAGACAGAGTTGTCGTCGTCGATTGTCAGAGAAATCCCGCACAACGAGAACCTTCTGTCCCTGAAATATGAGGTGAGGTCCTGTGGACACCCCCAGTGTTTAGGGGTTGTCGCTCGCTGCGGTGTCGTTTCACTGTGTCGCTCCTCTGTTGCAGAGTCTGGACTATGATAATAGTGAGAACCAGCTGTTTATGGAGGAGGAGCGCAGGATCAATCACGCGGTGAGTATAACCCCCAATAATTGGTGATCCCTGCAGACAATAGCGCCCCCTGTGGTTCTCATGTTCCTGTTGTCTCCCCCCCGCAGGCGTTCCGTACCGTGGAGGTCACTCGCTGGGTCATCTGCGGGATGATCGGGATCCTCACTGGACTCATCGCTTGTTTCATTGACATTATGGTGGAGCAGCTGGCGGGGGTGAAGTACCAAGTCATAAAGAGCAGTATCCTCGGTGCGACCCCCTCCCCCTCCGCCTGACTACGACAGGAGGAGCCGTTACCCATAACAAGCAATATGGCCTCAGCACTTAAAGGGGATCTAAGAAAGCTGAGCTCTGATTGGTTAATATGGGGAGTTCCTCTTCTTATTTCCTGAAATACTCTGTGCTGCTAGATGACGATTCATCCAGTCCATAGACTTCCACACACCAGTCCTGAAATACTCTGCGCTAAGCATTTTTCCTTACTAGTATTATAGGTTATTGCATTGGTTAGCACACCTCACTTCTGAAATACTCTGTGCTGCTGTGACTCTGCTCATTACACTATGTTACTCGAAGTCTAAAGCTTCCTACAAAATCATCACACCCTTTTCCTGTAATACTCTGTGCTGCTGGCCACCCTATGCCTTCCACTCTGTACCTCTCAGTCTATGATCACCCAGCTCCTCTGTGCTGCTGTGGTGAATTCCATCTCCCTACAATCTCCCCATTAGGTAATACTCTTTTCTCAATGACATGAGCACATGAATGGACAGGGGTCACTGCCTTCCAGAATGTCAGCACACTCCCCCTCCTGAAATACTCTGTAATGCTGTGGTAAATGCTTTGATCAGCTGACTGTTACTTACCTCCCCCATGTCTTGTCCTCACTAACTTGATCACATGAATAGACAGCGTTACTGTCTCCTGTAAGGTCAGCACACTCCCCTCCTGAAATGCTCTGTGCTGCTGTGGCGTATTGCTCAATTCGCTGACTATCTGTGATCTCCTCCATGTCTTCTTGTCTTCACTAACCGGACTAAATGACTGGAGGGGTCACCGTCTCCTATAAGGTCAGCGCACTCCACTCCTGAAATACTCTGTGCTGCTGTGGCCTGATTAGCTGCAGGGTCCCTCGTCTCCTTGACTTGTAGGACGCCTCGGCCCGCTGTGATCTGCTGCTCTTCTCCTCTCTGTTGCTTTTTCTTAACCCTTGGTCAGACATTGACAAGTTCACGGAGAAGGGCGGCCTGTCGTTCTCGCTGCTGCTTTGGGCCGTACTTAATGCAGCCATAGTCATGATGGGCTCCCTGATTGTCGCCTTCATAGAGGTAAGTACATACCGCAAGGTAGGTCTGACGGGAGGAAGGTTATATCTGGTAGCTCCTCTTATATTCTGGGTGCTTCCTTCTAGCCAGTAGCGGCCGGCAGCGGGATCCCGCAGATCAAGTGTTTCCTGAATGGTGTGAAGATTCCCCATGTGGTCAGACTCAAGGTAAGGGCCGTCACCTCTACCTGCAATGCTGTTATACCTTATACTCCTCCCACATCCAAAGCTGCATCTAAAATTAGTCTCAAGCTGCATAACCTTCCATGTTTTTGCTGCCCCCTGCTGGTGTAGTGTTGTGTATACAATGCACTGCATTATGGGACTGAGATATTAGGGGTGTCAGATTATAAGGGGCACCCTCTACAGATACTAAGATTGTCATGGCTGAGAGTTGTAGTTCTACACCTGCAGGAGGTTCATGATGAATGCTGAGTGATGCAGCTTTGGGTGTGATTGGAGTATACGCTGAATGGAGGTATATTTGTCTGTATAGAGTGACATGTATTTGTTTGCAGACCCTGGTGGTGAAGGTGTGCGGGGTCATCCTGTCCGTAGTCGGAGGACTTGCAGTCGGCAAGGTGAGTGACTCTTTCAATGCCGGTCCCTAGCACTTGTAGGATTTCTTATAAGTCTGCTGTATAGTGACGCACTCTATGGACCCCACACAGTGACTATAGTGAGACGTGTGCCCTCCTCCCGTTTCAGGAAGGACCCATGATACACTCCGGGGCGGTGGTGGCGGCCGGCATCTCTCAGGGAAGGTCCACCTCTCTGAAGAAGGACTTCAAGGTCAGTGATGTCACCGAGGTGTGGGGTGTGTGTGTGTGGGCAATGATGTCAGAGAAGCGTATATGGGGGGCAGTGATGTCAGAGAAGTGTATGTGTGATGTCACCTAGGAGTGTATGGGGGGGGGGGTCAGTGCTGTCCTGGGATATTAGACAGATCATGTGTTGCTTCTCCTTACTTACTTGTCCATCCTATATTCCTTTCTTCTCTCCCTTCTTTAACTTCCTTCCTCTTGTGCGCCTTCCATCCTTTTACCTTTCCTTGTCCCTTTATCTTGCATGTCTTTCCTTCCTTCCTCTTGCACATCTCTCTTTCCCTTCCTCTTGCACGTCTTCCCTTCCTCTTGCACATCTCTCCTTCCTTCCTCTTGCACATCTCTCCTTCCTTCCTCTTGCACATCTCTCCTTCCTTCCTCTTGCACATCTCTCCTTCCTTCCTCTTGCACATCTCTCCTTCCTTCCTCTTGCACGTCTTTCCTTCTCTTCCTCTTGCACGTCTCTCCTTCCCTTCCTCTTGCACGTCTCTCCTTCCTTCCTCTTGCACGTCTTTCCTTCTCTTCCTCTTGCACGTCTTCCCTTCCTCTTGCACGTCTTCCCTTCCTCTTGCACATCTCTCCTTCCTTCCTCTTGCACGTCTTTCCTTCTCTTCCTCTTGCACGTCTCTCCTTCCCTTCCTCTTGCACATCTCTCCTTCCTTCCTCTTGCACGTCTCTCCTTCTCTTCCTCTTGCACGTCTCTCCTTCCCTTCCTCTTGCACGTCTCTCCTTCCTTCCTCTTGCACGTCTTTCCTTCCCTTCCTCTTGCACGTCTCTCCTTCCCTTCCTCTTGCACATCTCTCCTTCTCTTCCTCTTGCACATCTCTCCTTCTCTTCCTCTTGCACGTCTCTCCTTCCCTTCCTCTTGCACGTCTTTCCTTCCCTTCCTCTTGCACGTCTCTCCTTCTCTTCCTCTTGCACGTCTTTCCTTCCCTTCCTCTTGCACGTCTTTCCTTCCCTTCCTCTTGCACGTCTTTCCTTCCCTTCCTCTTGCACGTCTCTCCTTCCCTTCCTCTTGCACGTCTCTCCTTCTCTTCCTCTTGCACGTCTCTCCTTCCCTTCCTCTTGCACGTCTTTCCTTCCCTTCCTCTTGCACGTCTCTCCTTCCCTTCCTCTTGCACGTCTTTCCTTCCCTTCCTCTTGCACGTCTTTCCTTCCCTTCCTCTTGCACGTCTTTCCTTCCCTTCCTCTTGCACGTCTTTCCTTCCCTTCCTCTTGCACGTCTTTCCTTCCCTTCCTCTTGCACGTCTTTCCTTCCCTTCCTCTTGCACGTCTTTCCTTCCCTTCCTCTTGCACGTCTTTCCTTCCCTTCCTCTTGCACGTCTTTCCTTCCCTTCCTCTTGCATGTCTTTAGAATCTTATGTAACACTTTCTGATCAGGGGATTTGGAGCTTTGTATCAGATATATAATATGACCTGGTGATTATGTGGAGCTCCCCTTTAAGACGTCTTCTTCCTCTACAGATCTTTGAATACTTCCGCAGAGACACAGAGAAGAGAGACTTTGTGTCCGCAGGGGCCGCCGCCGGAGTCTCTGCAGCTTTTGGGGCCCCAGTCGGTACGGTCACTTATTACATATATACGGCATAGTGGGAGTAGTGCAGAGCGGGTAATACCTGTATCCACCACTGGGGGCTCCTCTCCTGGGCTCGCTCTGTGTGACTATTTTAGGACTGGACAGCTGCTCCCTCTTTTTAGGACTCTCTAGTTATTATTACACTGAGCCCTTCTCCGTTTTATCCACTTTCTGGAGCTTTTGCCAAGTTTCCTGGCTCGGCCTCCATCTTTGGCGGTGCAGACATGCTGGGGGTAGTAGTTTCGCAACCGGCTGCAGCCTCTTGATCTCAAGGATTTGCTAGTAAAGACTAACAAAGCTGCGGTTTAGCGTTGGGTAATGTTAGACATATTTTGTTTGTACAATCACATCATGATTTCTACTCCAGTCACATTCAAATCTGCTGTGCTACAGTCTGGGGGCGATGAAATTTACTTCTTACTCTTATCTCCCACAATGCACTGCAGAATCTTAACTAGCAAAGGCAGACGGGAAGACATAACATCCTACATACTGGATGCAGCTTTGGATGTGATTGGAGTAGCAGACACGACATGCCGGAAAACGAGAAGCTGAGAATCTTTTACTCTTCTCGAGTTCCATATTTTTCTGATTGTCCTAATTGTTCAGGTTTTAGATAATGTGAGAATTCTCGGTCTTGTGTCATACAGCGTGGTGTGATCAGGGTCTTGTCTGTCCGCAGGCGGGGTGCTTTTCAGCTTGGAGGAAGGAGCCTCGTTCTGGAACCAGCTGCTGACATGGAGAATAGTGAGTATGAATAGACTGTAAGCCGGACCACCTATCAGGAGACCCCCTGCCGCCGGGCCAGTCAGCTGTCAGTGGCGGCCGCCAGGCACACGCGGGCCTGCTCTCCATTCAGTCTCTGCCTGTTTGCAGCAGCTGTCATGTGATTCACCTGGTGGCCCCGGGTTCCTTGTACCCCCACCTGTCACCTGGGCGTCAGTCATAGACGCCACCGCTGTGGCTGACTCCTGACTCAAGTGAGTATTACTGCTTGTAAATGCCGCCATATTTAGTCCAGGATTCCTCTGTAACCAGGGTGGCGGTCAGTGCGGCATTTATAGCAAAACTTCTGAAGAATTTCTAATAAAGTCCAAGAATAACATCCAGGAGGCCGGGAGTAGACAAGGGGGCATTGTTCTGGTCACACCCGGTACTGCAGGAGGTCACGGTCACCTCAGGTCACCTCCATGAAGAAAGCCTGCATTATACCAGGACAGAGATCAGAAAAACATGTGTGCCTTAATGCAGAAATGGCGCCCCTTTCATCTGTGGGCTGTGTCGGTATTGCAGCCTAGTACCTATCATGGGAATACTGCAGTACTGAATGTAGCCTGCGGCCAAGAGTGGTGCTGTTAGTGAGAGGCAGCCATGCTGTCATGCATTCTGGGAGATGTAGTATTATCATCATGTACGGTACAAGCCTGACGTAGAAAACTACAAAGCAGTGCATCAGAGTACATTTAGTATTTGGGGTTTCAGCTAAAATCTTTGGATGCAGCTGGAACTTTATGGTTGTGAATGCAGCTTTGTCTGTGAGTGGAGTTTAATAATAATTGTGTCGGAGGGCATTGCAGTTGTGTATACAGATCTGGCTGTGACTGTAGTATAATAATTGTGAATGCAGCTCCGACTGTGACTGGAGTTATATTTGTAAATGCAGCTTTGGATGTGACTGTAGAATAATAATTGTGAATGTTGCTCTGTATGAATCCAGGTTATAATCTTTGTAAGTGCAGATCTATATGTGACTAGGGTATAACAATATGCTGCAGTTCAGTATGTGACCGGGGCATCGTAATTGTGAATGCATTTCTGTTAAATCATGTGTTATACTCCAGTCACAACTGAAACTGCATGGTATGTATAGCAAAGTAGAGTGCAGTAGTGCACACACTGTATCGCCTGTATATCCAGTCAGCTGATGGCGGCAGTGTTGTGGACGGCGCGGGGCGGTCACCTCTGATGTCTGGTGTTCCCCTCTCCCCCGTGTGTCACTGATCTCTTCTAGAGATGAGCGAACACTATTCGAAAATCCCGTTTCGAATAGCACGCACCCATAGGAATGAATGGACGCAGCCGGCGCGCAGGGGGTTAAGTCAGCGTGCCGGACGCTTCCATTCAGTCCTATGAGTGCGTGCTATTCAAAACGGCCGTTTCGAATAGTGTTCGCTCATCTCTAATTCTCTTGCAGACTGACCCATGTAGCAGAGCTGAGGATGTCACATGCTATTCCATTAGATCTTTTCCACTGACTGATTTTTTTCCACTTTCCACTGACTGGTTTATGATTCTCTCCCTCCAGTTTTTCGCCTCCATGATCTCCACCTTCACCCTGAACTTCGTCCTGAGCTTCTACAACCGCAAACCAGGCGACCTCTCCAACCCCGGTCTCATCAACTTTGGGAGGTTTGACACAGATGTGAGTCGACCGCAACCAAAAAGTTTCCTATGGTGGCATTTTAGGATAGTATTGAGTGACCCCGGAGTTCTGGAACTTTTTGTTTTTCCTCTGTTGTTCCTCCTGGAAGTGTATGACTATATTGCTAAGTAAATATTATCACACAACGCACTTACACTGACCAATCGGCGCTGACACCGTACACCCTACTGACAACAGGAAGGTCAACACCTAGAGATGAGCGAGTACTATTACTAATAGCATGCACCCATAGGAATGAATGGAAGCAGCAGGCACGCTGACTTTGTCGGCGGCCGGCCACTTAACCCCCTGCATGCCAGCTGCGTCCATTCATTCCTATGGGTGCGTGCTATTCCAAACGGGAGTTTCGAATAGTACTCGCTCATCTCTAATAACACCCAATGGTTAGTTTGTTCATACATTTCCAAGAGGAATAGCAGAGGGACATCACAATGCAAATTCTAAGAAAAGTTCCAGGATTGTGATTTCATGGCTAAAACAAGTATTTCCTATACGTGACATGTCGCTCTTCTTTGCTCATTTTCCTTAATCCATCTACTTCCGTTTTTCGATACGCCGCTGTCTTTCCACTGAGGTCTTTCTTGGAATTTATTGTCCTCTCCATGACTGTAGTAATTCCATGTCAGTCGGGGATTTCCAGTCTTCTCACCATTTTTTAAGACTTCTGCTTTTTGCCAAGATTATTCACACTGATACATTGTAACAAACCCTCAGCTGCCTAAGCAGGACAAAATCAGATGGGTGCATAGTACATTGTGTTCCTTCACTGACAACAAGCAGAGATCCTGGTAAGGAGCAGATACATAAAACCTTCTAGACTGAGTGCACACTAGATGTTAAGGATTATGAGGGGTTTGGGGCCTTCAGGCCAAGAAGATAGAAACAGTCAGTTCATTGTTCCTCCTCACAACAGGGCTGCAGCTATGTACTGCATGTGACATGATCGTGTTTGGATTACATGGATATTGACGCGCCCCCCCCCCCACTTTCCCTAATATATATATCTCTATATATAATAAGTAAGTCACAAGAGAAGCGCATGGTCTAATGGGAGAGGTCCTCACCCTCAGGTTATCCCCATGATTTACAGGAAGGTTATATAACTGACTGGTGCTGGCAACTTTTCTTCTTCCTTCCCCCAATATGTGTGAACCTCTGGACAGTGTATAAATGTAATATTATCATTATATGTCTATTTTCTATAATACTGCACCTATATACAAGAATATAACTACTATAATACTACCCCCTATGTACAAGACTATAACTACTATAATACTGCTCCTATGTACAAGAATATAACTACTATAATACTATTCCTATGTACAAGAATATAACTACTATAATACTGCTCCTATATACAAGAATATAACTGCTATAATACTACTCCTATGTACAAGAATATATCTACTATAATACTGCCCCCTATGTACAAGAATATAACTACTATAATACTGCCCCCTATGTACAAGAATATAACTACTATAATACTACCTCCTATGTACAAGAATATAACTACTATAATACTGCTCCTATGTACAAGAATATAACTACTATAATACTACTCCTATGTACAAGAATATAACTATTATAATACTGCCTTCTATGTACAAGAATATAACTACTATAATACTACCTCCTATGTACAAGAATATAACTACTATAATACTGCTCCTATGTACAAGAATATAACTACTATAATACTGCTCCTATGTACAAGAATATAACTACTATAATACTGCCTCCTATGTACAAGAATATAACTACTATAATACTGCTCCTATGTACAAGAATATAACTACTATAATACTGCTCCTATGTACAAGAATATAACTACTATAATACTACCTCCTATGTACAAGAATATAACTACTATAATACTGCTCCTATGTACAAGAATATAACTACTATAATACTACTCCTATGTACAAGAATATAACTATTATAATACTGCCTTCTATGTACAAGAATATAACTACTATAATACTGCATCTATGTACAAGAATATAACTACTATAATACTACCTCCTATGTATAAGAATATAACTACTATAATACTACCTCCTATGTACAAGAATATAACTACTATAATACTACCTCCTATGTACAAGAATATAACTACTATAATACTACCTCCTATGTACAAGAATATAACTACTATAATACTACTCCTATGTACAAGAATATAACTACTATAATACTACCTCCTATGTACAAGAATATAACTACTATAATACTACCTCCTATGTACAAGAATATAACTACTATAATACTGCTCCTATATACAAGAATATAACTGCTATAATACTACTCCTATGTACAAGAATATATCTACTATAATACTGCTCCTATGTACAAGAATATAACTACTATAATACTACTCCTATGTACAAGAATATAACTATTATAATACTACTCCTATGTACAAGAATATATCTACTATAATACTGCTCCTATGTACAAGAATATAACTACTATAATACTACCCCTATGTATAAGAATATAACTACTATAATACTACTCCTATGTACAAGAATATAACTATTATAATACTGCCTTCTATGTACAAGAATATAACTACTATAATACTACCTCCTATGTACAAGAATATAACTACTATAATACTACCTCCTATGTACAAGAATATAACTACTATAATACTACTCCTATGTACAAGAATATAACTACTATAATACTACCCCTATGTATAAGAATATAACTACTATAATACTACTTCTATGTACAAGAATATAACTACTATAATACTGCCCTCTATGTACAAGAATATAACTACTATAATACTACCCCCATATGTGTGAATATAACTACTATAATACTGCCCCCATATGTGTAAGAATATAACTACATCATCTATGTCTTTGGGTGTCTTCTAGGAGAACAGCTACAAGTACTTTGAGCTTCCGATCTTTATTGGTATGGGAGCAGTAGGTGAGTCTTAGTGATATGGCGGTCATAGTGATGCTGATAATACTGATATCTGTTAGTATAACACTGTGTGACTTGCTGTGCTCTGTTTGGCAGGAGGAATGCTGGGGGCGCTGTTTAACGCCCTGAATAACTGGCTGACCATGTTTAGGATCAGGTAATGTGACTTTGCCCCTACCGTTGTTGCTGTGGATTTTGGACTCCTCAGACACTGCAGTATTGCTTATTGATATGTAGCTTTGTTCATCCTGAGCCTGCTGGTTCATGAGCAGGATAATAGTCACAGTCGTATTAGTAAAGTGGGCTGAAAACGTGATTTTCGTCTCAGTCTCTGTGGAAAGCTGGGTGCTCCCCGTTATTAGTACTATTCCAGTCCTGGTGTCTGCAGCGTTGCGCTTTGTCGTTACAATGTCTCGGCCCATGTTTTAGCCATTAACCTCCTGCAGAAGCGATCTGCGTCTAGAAGTGGCCGGATCGGGGATATTTAATCCTTCTCTTCCTCAGAAACCTCATCTCTCATGTAGTTTTAGGATTTGACAAATTTAGGAAAATTTTAGGAAGTAATTAATGACGTTACCCATGGCCTGTAGACGGCGGTGCGGCGGCGTCCTGTCATGGCAGACTGCGGGGGAGGAACTGGCTCTGATCCTTTAATTACAAATTCAGGTGTCCGGGCTCCGTCCACATGAGAAATAGGGTCGGGTAGGGGGTTCTATATACTGCTATATACATGACTTCCCCCTTCATCCCGAACAATGGTATGACCCCCTAATAAGACTCTACGTAGGTGGCCTGTCCATGCGGTAAGTGTATATGGCGGCTGAGCCCCCCGGGGAGTGGGCAATAGTGATATTTCTATAGGGCAGTAAATAGTGTCCTGTCCCTTTAAGAAATGCGTTGCGTCGTATAATGGCCGGGCCTATGTCTCGTCAGGTATCTACACAGACGCTGCCTGCAGGTGATAGAAGCCATGTTGGTTGCCGCCGTGACGGGCACCGTGTCCTTCGTGATGATTTATTGCTCCTCGGACTGCCAGCCGGTGAGGGAGAGCTCCGGGGAGTACAACTTACAGGTAACGCGCTCCTGTCACTCACTAAAGGGTTTCTTCTCCATTCACACCCAAAGCTAAATCCGAAATTTCGCTTGTTTCCGGTTCCCAGACAGCAGGGCCTTGTGCGGGTCACATGTCTGACAATTAGTCGTCTGTTTGCAAGGGCAACCAGCTGAAAGCTTTGGCTGTAACTGGAGAAGATGACTTAAGTTTGTTAAGGGCCTCCATTTTTTTTGGTAAAAGTCCCCCCCCCCCACATTACCTTTGTGCTCCTCTTCCTCCAGCTGTTCTGTGCAGATGGCGAATACAATGCAATGGCGTCGGCGTTCTTCACTACCCCAGAAAGCAGTGTGCGCCGTCTCTTCCATGACCCGGCCGGTGAGCTTTTCTTCCTACTTCCCCTCATCTCTGTGGTTGCTGCTGACTGACTCCCCTCCTTGCCTATGTTCTCCGTAGGTTCCTTTAACCCGCAGACCCTGGGCCTCTTCACCCTCCTCTACTTCTTCCTGGCATGCTGGACGTATGGCCTGACCGTATCCGCCGGGGTCTTCATCCCGTCCCTCCTCCTGGGGGCAGCCTGGGGTCGTCTCTTTGGAATCCTAATAACCAGCATCTCTAATGACACCACTGTAAGTGTCTGCAGGTTGTAGAGCTCGTTGTGTTCTATCTGCACCTGGGAAAGCTGGGTGACCGCCAGTTAGAGGTTGTCGCCTAACGTTTCCTAGGTAAAGTATAGGAAGAGTCTGAAATAGCTGTGTGTCTACTAGGCTGAGTGCAATGAAGGTAGGCTTACTGGTCACCCAGCTTTCCCAGGTACAGATATTACCATGTTTATCTAATGACCATGATATTCCCTGCTCATGAGATGTAGCAGTGTTGACTGTGTTCACATATAGCAGTACATTCCTGTGACTAGATGTAGCAGAGTTGACTGTGTTCACACATATTACAGTACATTCCCGTGACTAGATGTAGCAGAGTTGACTGTGTTCACACATATTACAGTACATTCCCGTGACTAGATGTAGCAGAGTTGACTTTGCTCACATATAGCAGTACATTCCTGTGACTAGATGTAGCAGAGTTGATTGTGTTCACATATTACAGTATGTTCCTGTGACTAGATATAGCAGTGTTGACTGTGTTCACATATATAGCAGTACGTTCCTGTAACTAGATATAGCAGAGTTGATTGTGTTCACATATATAGCAGTACGTTCCTGTAACTAGATATAGCAGAGTTGATTGTGTTCACATATTACAGTATGTTCCTGTGACTAGATGTAGCAGAGTTGACTTTGTTCACATATATAACAGTACGTTCCTGTGACTAGATGTAGCAGAGTTGACTGTGTTCACATATATAGCAGTACATTCCCGTGACTAGATGTAGCAGAGTTGACTTTGTTCACATATAGCAGTACATTCCTGTGACTAGATGTAGCAGAGTTGATTGTGTTCACATATTACAGTATGTTCCTGTGACTAGATATAGCAGTGTTGACTGTGTTCACATATATAGCAGTACGTTCCTGTAACTAGATATAGCAGAGTTGATTGTGTTCACATATTACAGTATGTTCCTGTGACTAGATGTAGCAGAGTTGACCGTGTTCACATATATAGCAGTACGTTCCTGTGACTAGATGTAGCAGAGTTGACCGTGTTCACATATATAGCAGTACGTTCCTGTGACTAGATGTAGCAGAGTTGACTGTGTTCATATATAGTAGTACGTTCCTGTGACTAGATGTAGCAGAGTTGACCGTGTTCACATATATAGCAGTACGTTCCTGTGACTAGATGTAGCAGAGTTGACCGTGTTCACATATATAGCAGTACGTTCCTGTGACTAGATGTAGCAGAGTTGACCGTGTTCACATATATAGCAGTACGTTCCTGTGACTAGATGTAGCAGAGTTGACTGTGTTCACATATATAGCAGTATGTGCCTGGTCATTAGATGTAGTAGAGTTGACCGTGTTCACACATATAGCAGTACGTTCCTATGACTAGATATAGCAGAGCTGACTATGTTCCCGCTGCACGCTCTAACCTCCCGTGTCTCCTGTATTGTGCAGTCATGGGCCGATCCTGGGAAGTACGCCTTAATGGGAGCAGCAGCTCAGCTCGGTGAGTGTTTCAGCAGACCGAGGATTATATTTCTGGAATTTCCGCATTTATTGATCCCCCGTGTGGCCGCACTGAGCGTTTACACAGATGGGGAGTAGTAATCATGTTCACTGCACCGTGATACTACAACCCCCAACATACACACAGGACCCCACGACATGCTGGGAGTTACAGCAAACCATATGGGGTTTCCAGTACCCAAAGAGCTGACCTCCAGATAAATTAATCTGTAGCACCACTAGGGGAGCCCACTGAATACAGATTGAGACAGCTGCCATAGCTCCCCCTAGTGGTACATACAGGCAACCTGTGATGTATCATCAGCAGGGGGTTTGGAGCTCTGTACCAGACACATATACCCCGGCTGTTGTTATATCTGGTCTCCTCCATTACAGGTGGAATAGTCAGGATGACGTTGAGCCTCACAGTTATCATGGTAGAAGCCACGGGGAACGTCACCTACGGTTTCCCGATCATGCTTGTCCTCATCACAGCCAAGATTGTCGGAGATCTGTTCATTGAGGTTTGTTGGAGTGGGAATGGAGTCCAGGGTGGTCTGCTTTATTCTATGGGGAAATCTGGTAATGTGTTACATTTTCCTGCAGCACCCCCACAGGAGAAATGAAGCATTACACCATGGGAGGACTTTATAATAAGTGAATGTTTTGAGTCCTCCAGATAAGGGTGGGGTAGTGGGGGGTCACTTTATTCTTTATAGAGCATAGCAGCCGTATGGATCACAAATGGGCTTTATAAAGCAGATATTCCCTTTTATACCACCTCTGCTTGCTGTCAGTGTATACAGGCTGCAGATCTCTATGGTACTAACCTGTCCTCTCTACTTTTCACATACAGGGCCTCTATGACCTTCATATCAAGCTGCAGAGCGTCCCGTTCTTACATTGGGAGGCCCCCGTCACTTCGCACTCCCTCGCCGCCAAGTCAGTGACTACAGATTCTGATGTTTTTGCATTTTTTTTATATGCTGGAATTCAGTTCATGCCCACCACAGAGCCCTTCTACAGCTCCCTATAGGGCAATAGTCTCCCAGGGGTGGGGGCGACACACTCCTTACTGCTGTACCTGGCACAGTGACACTGATAGGATTGTGGCTGCTCCTGGTACTGCAGCTCAGGCCAGTCAAGTGCAGTACCAGACGCAGCCTTACTCCTAGAGATGTCGCTATTGCAGTTAGGACTGGGATTTTTTCAGGGATATTCTTTACGTTTACAATTCCTTTAATTGGCTATTGAGATTTTGGATTGAAATATTGATCACCTATCCTCAGAACAGGGTCATCAATCTCTGCGGGTCTGACATCTTAATCATCTGATCGAAGCAGCACTTGTTACAGGTCATGTTACTTCACGTTCATTGGTCACATGACCAGGTTGTGACTTAGTCCCTTGTTACCGATTAGGCTGAGCTGCAATACCAAGCACTGCCACTATACAATGTACGGCGCTGTGCTTGGCATTAAGTTTTGAAGTCTCGGAAAACCTTGTTTCTGCTATTATGCCCCCTTTAAGTAGCGGGCACGCCTGTGGAGCATACATGATCCTCTTCCATGCTATAATGGAGGCAGATAATACTCCGTGACCCGTTTTACGATGATGTTTCATGGTTTTCATAGTGTCAGTAATCGCAGTGATCTGTGGATTGTCTATGGTCAGGATATCCGGAATCTTCTACAGCCCTGAAATATTTGGTGAAGCGGAGAAAAGAATGAATGACGCCATTCACGGGCAAGGGACTACAGCTGTAGAGACGTTCTGGAGGCTGGGGGTAGTAGTACTGCAATGTATGGGATAATGTCCTGAATTCACTGATCGGTGGGGATCTGACCTCTCGGACCCCTACCAAAAATGGAGTCGCCACTGGGGTTCCCTACATATTACTGAAAGGGCTGCAGCACTGACTAGGGCTGTGGCTGTCTGATCGGTGGACGAACCAGAGGTCATGTCATATCCTAACAATATAAGATGGAAATATCCCTTTAAATTGAATGGGACTGAGCTGTAATACCAAACACAGCCTATAGACGAAGGGGGTGCTGTTTCTAGGGAGCCAGATCTTCCTTCGAGTCTTAGGTTGTGCAGTAAGTGAAGGACTGCTGTGCAATTCTCCGATCTCTGCTGCCATCTAGTGGTGTTTTTAGGTCATTGCAGCTAGATTAGGTACAATGCGTCTGTGATGGTTTTATCCAAATGTTCTATACAACAAAGCTCTTCAAGGTTCATTTTCTTCCCTCTTCTACCAGAGAAGTGATGAGTACGCCAGTCACCTGTCTGCGCAGGAGGGAGAAGGTCGGCCTCATTGTGGACATACTGAGCCAAACCACCTCCAACCACAACGGCTTTCCTGTAGTAGAGAACGGTGCGAATACTGGCCAGGTGAGCAATGTGTGATACCCCTGCCCCCTCCCGTGACACCTGACAGCAGGGTCTGACTACAGGGGGTGTAGAGGGAGATGGTTCACTCCGCAAGTTAACTTTATTTTAGATTAATTGCAAAAGTATACACATCCATTAATAGTATGTCGAAATAAAAAATAAATACAATTTTCTATATGTTTCTATTTTTTTTCAGCCTCCTCGGTTATGTGGATTGATCTTAAGATCTCAGCTGATTGTGCTCCTCAAACACAAGGTATGTCCAAAGGGGCGGGGTCAATGCATTATTGAAATAAGGGGCGGGGCCTATAGTTTGGGGGTAAATCGGGGGATGGCATTACAAATGACTTTTTAATATGGATCTGAAATGTTGGTAAGTAGGGGTGCAGGGACATGGGGGCTTGTGGGGAGTCCCTAATGGAAGTGTCACATGTCACTGAGATGATGGAGATGAGCGATGACATCAGCAGTCCTCCATGATGATGCGAGCGACTCTCTGTCCTTCAGCTGTAGTGACATCTAGTGGTCAGTGTGAAAACTGTGATAATTCACCATAGATTCTTACATAGACTGTAGAGACCAACTAAATAAGGTGCCCCCCAATAGCAATGGCTACGGGGTCGGGGTGGCTGGTACATGGTCATACTTATGGCTTCGGCCCTCTATCTGATTTTAGGTTTTTGTTGAGAGGGAGAATCTGAGTCTCATCCAGCGGCGCTTGAAGTTGAAAGACTTCCGGGACGCTTATCCTCGCTTCCCCCCCATCCAGTCTATACACGTGTCCCAGGACGAGCGGGAATGTCTGATGGACATGACAGAGTTCATGAACCCCACCCCCTACACCGTACCGCAGGTACCGCAGTCACACCCCGCCTGGTATTCTGTTGTGTCATGATCTGTGGTAATAACCTGATACATAACCTGTCATTCACAGGAAGCCTCACTGCCGCGGGTCTTCAAGTTATTCCGAGCCCTCGGCCTCCGGCATCTGGTGGTGGTGGATAATCATAACAGGGTGAGTGACCCCCCACCCCCGCCTCTGGCACAGATGTTGTGGGGCGATATGTCCGCTATGACTTTACCTCCCAGCAGTCTTGTCCCCTCCTTGTTCATTGCACTTCGCCTGAGGCCTCATCCACTCCCTTACTCTCTGCAGTCACCTGCACTCTCATCTGCTCCCCCTCTTACTTTGCCTGTGGTCTCTCTCTCTGACCTTTGTCGTCTGTATTTTCGTGCTCTACTCCTTTCTCTCTACATTCACCTGCTCTCTTTTCCCCTTGCCCTCTGCCTTTGTCCCTCTCTGGGTTCTCCTGCGCTCTCCTCCCTTGGCCTGCACGTGTTTCTGGTATTTGCAGACACTTTTTCCCTCCTCCTCCCCCGCTGTGTATTTCCGGCCCTCCTCGCCTCCTTTGCCTATGTGCTTACCCTTTCATATTTTTCTGCTACATTTTGCTTACTATTTCTCTCCCTGTCCTCTTGCCAATTTCACCTGTGCTCTCACCCCTTGCCCATTTGCTCACTAATTTTACCTGCCCTCACCCCTACCATCCTCTTGATCAGACCTGGGCAATGTACGACCCGCGGGCCACATCCGGCCCTCTGACTGCTTCTATCTGGCCCGCATAGCTAGTGGAAGTTTTTTCAAGGACCTGTGATGATGTCATCACAGCCTATCACCAGGATAGGCTATGACTCGTTAGTGGGCGGAGCCACACGGGACTGTGTTCTTCCTGCAAGCTGCCGGCAATGGAGGCTGCTGGATGATAAAGAGAGAAGAGACAGCATGTGTGAGCAAGAGGGGGGACTAGGGGCAGATATAGGGGGGCAGGTAAACTGAATGCACATGGAGGGGGACATTAAACTAGGGGTAGATGGAGGAGGATATTAAACCATGGGGGGGTAGCTGGAGGGGGACATGTCTGCCTCTAGTTGCCCCCAGTTTAATGTCCCCCTCCAGCTGCCTCAGTTTAATGTACCCTCTAGTTTCTGCTAGTCTATACTGGGGCACCAGGAGAGGGACTTAATACTGTGGGATATTTGGAGAGAAATGTTATAATGTGGGGGGGGGGGGGGGGGGGGGTATAATGTTAGGGTGACTGTAGGAGGATTATACTTTGTGGGGCACCTGATTGAGAATGGGCAAAGTCAGCGGAGAAGCAGGTTGAGCTAAATTTGCCGCAGCGCGCATGGCCCTCTAGAACCGTTACAATTTCTCATGTGGCCCCACGGGAAAATTAATTGCCCACCCCTGCTCTTGATCATTCATTTCACCAGAACTCTTCTCCTCACCCCCCCAACATCCCCCTGCCCTCCTGCTCACTCAATTCACCTGCACTCTCACCTCGCTGCCCTCCTGCGCACTCAATTCACCTGCACTCTCACCCCCCCCCCCCCTCCTGGTCACTCATCTCACCTGCACTCTCACCTTTTAGCTGCTCCTGCTTTTCACTTTTCTTTGCCCCCCACCCCCCTGTTGTCCACTCCATCTTGCCCGCCTCTTACCCATCATGCCCTTTCTTTTTGACTCTTGTGTTCCCTTCCCCTTTTGCCTTCCACCCTCTTCCTACTCTCACTCCTCTCCTTCTGCTGGATTTTGTCTTTGGTCCTCCTCCCCATAGGTCCCTTGTGTTTCACCTCCTCACTGAGCTGTATTATCTTTTCCCCTGCAGGTCGTGGGTTTAGTAACCAGAAAAGACCTTGCCCGTTATCGTATCGGGAAGAACGGCCTGGAGGAGCTGTCCCTGGCGCAGACGTGATGGCGACATTACCGCCATTTTATATTCTTCTTCTTTCTTTATGCGGACTTTCAGCAGTTGTGAGAACTTACCGCACTGTTCAGACCTGACTGCACTGAGGTGACCTCTGCTCCTGGACCTAATAACTGGGCGGCCGCAGACTCTTCCTCCTCCTACACTGGTCACACCTAAATCTACAGCTCTGCGGCCAGTCCTCAGTGTTAGACGCTCCAGAGCCGGCCGTAACGTGTCTGCAGAAGCGGCCATTATAGTTTACTCCTGTACAAGCACACGATCCCGCTGACGGTACCTGCACACACCTCTCTTATTTTACAGTATAACATGCTGAACTGCTACACTTACAATGCTCTAGTCACATCCAAAGCTGCCTTCAGAATTCCTTTTTTCCTTATCTCTCAGGTTGCAGACTGTACATCTCACTGCTGCCACCTGCTGGCTCTACTGAATAGCACTAAATGGAATTGTGAATGCAGCTTTGTATGTGACTGGAGTATAACCAGTCTAAACCAAATCGATTTTATACTGTGAACCGATGGACTAAACCAAGTCCTAGAGCCATACTGATCCACAGAGACTTGAAAAAAAAATTCAGCAGTTCTGAAAAAATTCAATCCTTATGGTTGCTGTTTCCAGAAAATAATAAAAAAAATTATAATTTTTATTTAAAAATCTTATTAAATGTATAAGAATAATTTAGATTTACTCCAGATGACGACGTCACGCTCTCGGATCTTAGGCGTAGCGGTCGTTTTTGCTCGCTACGTGTCACAGTGTCCTGTCTGCGACTTCTTTTCAATGGGGATCAGGTTACTTTGTATTGCTGGGGTGGTAGCTAAGCATTGTGGGAAACCTGTGGGGTGAAGGGTCATGCAAAGCCAAGGGTGAAGCTGCCGCTATCTGCCGTCACTTATTTCCCTTCATTATTCTCCATATATTGGTTTTCTGGGTGTAAGTGAAAAGGAATAGCAAAAAATTAATTTTTTTTTTTATAAGTTATTTTTTAATTTTTTTTGCAACTTATACGTTGCAGCTAGAGGGCGCCAAGACTGGCACATCTGCATAGCCATGTATACACAGAGATTTCCATTTACCGACATCACTTTAAGCTAAATTCTAACTTTAAGGGGGCAAGAGAAATATCGAATTCATTCCCATTTAAAGTGCACTTTACCCCATGATGGGTATATTTAAAGGAGATGCCACTTACTGATTGTTCTGCCCTCGGGAACTCACTGCTGCTCCTCCTGGGATGGGATTTTAAAAGTGGAAGTAGCCAAATGGACCAATCAGATTTAAAAATTTGAAAACTGGCTCCTCCCATGAGTAACCCCACCCCCAAGGAACTTTGCTCCCCTTTGAATGGCAAATTCTGCATTTCAGTACATTAAAAAATCTGACCTTTTGATCTAAATGAGAAAATTGATTATATTCTTTGAATACTTTGTGTTTCTTGACTCTATCTACATCCGCCCCCACGATTCAGCACCCGTATAGCGCTGGTACCACTGCGGTGCACCCAAATAACCAGCTCCAGGACCTTCAGCAGGGAACTCGCAACCGTCTTCACTAAGTGACCACTTGCTATAGAAGCCAAATACAATATAAATTCCTGACAGGGTTGTTTTTTAATCTCTGAGCCCCCGGGGTGTGCGAGTGTGGATGGAAGGACATGCGTAGGTGAGTGCTCGTGTGATGGGTGCTCTGCTTGGAGACGTAAGGTGTCATTTTATAATAGATTCTGTTCTACAATTTGCTGCTGTTAAATAAACCAATTAGTTCACCTGCAACTATTTTGTCTGTAATTCCTTTTCAAATAAAAAATCACCAGCAGGTGGCGCTGTGTACTGAGATTTGGTGCTTATTTAAGACTGGTTGCTATAAATTTGGGCTCTAGGGGGCAACCTCATGAAGTGTACACCCTAAATGTCTCCCCAATGGTGGGTGTTATAAAGTGCTCTGCATGGAGTGAGGACTCTGTGGGTATCGCTGTGATTGGCTGAAATCACCAGCAGGTGGCGCTGTACTCCATGTTTGGTTCTTTATGGAGACCTGTTCAGTGAGACTGCTCCAAGTTAAGGAATCGGCAAGATGTTTGGGAGGGGTACAAGGGGCAAAGTGATGGTGACAAGGAAACATTGGATAACCTATAACCTCCACATTACACATAGTGTGAATTTTTTTTATTTATTATTATTAATATTAAAACCTTACCTAATTTTTTTTTTACTATAGATTTCTCTTTAGTTTATTTTCTGTCCATGATTATGGGGGCGGCCATCTTCCCTGAGCTCCTTCTCTGCTCTGTTAACAGCATTTAGTGATCTGCTTTACAGCACGTTATAGATTGATGAATAATAAATACGTAATTTATATACAATAAATAAGACCCCTAAACCAAAGATAAGGGCAATATAATGCGAAAGTAATACTAACTGCACCCGACACTGAATCACCTGCATATAGTGAGGAGTGGTACAAACCTACCCATGGACAGGATGGTAATGTGTACTGACAGATCCCCAGGACTGACCCCAATGTGTGTTTCGCCTCTTCACAGGCTTCATCAGGAGGTGTCCCCATGTTTAAACATCTAATATCTTCTGTACTATTCTGGCAGGAAGGGGCCATTTTTACATTTCCCTACCCAAGCTGCCGGCTTCCCTCCATCCCCTGTAATATTCTACTAATAATTAATGACTACTCTGGTCATTAATAAAAATGTTAAAAAGAAGAGAACTCTGTACTGATCCATGTGGTACCCCACTGGTGACTGCCCCTCCAATCCTGACCCCTCTGGTACCCCACTGGTGACTGCCCCCTCCAATCCTGATACGTGCGGTACCCCACTGATGACTGACCCCTCCAATCGTGATCCATGTGGTACCCCACTAGTGACTGACCCTTCCAATCCTGATACGTGTGGTACCCCACTGGTGACTGACCCCTCCAATCCTGAATAATGTGGTACCCCACTGGTGACTGACCCCTCCAATCCTGAAACGTGTGGTACCCCACTGGTGACTGACCCCTCCAATCGTGATCCATGTGGTACCCCACTAGTGACTGACCCTTCCAATCCTGATACGTGTGGTACCCCACTGGTGACTGACCCCTCCAATCCTGAATAATGTGGTACCCCACTGGTGACTGACCCCTCCAATCCTGAATAATGTGGTACCCCACTGGTGACTGACCCCTCCAATCCTAAATAATGTGGTACCCCACTGGTGACTGATCCCTCCAATCCTGATCTGAGTGGTACACCACTGGTGACTGCCCCCCTCCAATCCTGAATAATGTGGTACCCCACTGGTGACTGCCCCCCTCCAATCCTGATCCATGTGGTACCCCACTGGTGACTGCCCCCCTCCAATCTTGATCTATGTGGTACCCCACTGGTGACTGCCCCCCTCCAATCTTGATCTATGTGGTACCCCACTAGTGATTGATGCCCCCCAATGGTAACTGATCCCTCCAATCCTGATCCATGTGGTACCCCACTGATGATTGTCACTTTTCTAATTTGGTACCTTTATGGTACCTCACTGGTGACTGTGATCTATCCAATATTGACCCATGAGGTCCCCCCCTAGTGACACTGACTCATCCAATACTGACCCATGTGGTAACCCAATAGAAATAAAATAATTCCAGAAGACATTGTTTTCAAAACTTTATTAAGCAAAATATATTCTGTCTATAGATGGCGCTATGTACAGTGCTGGATATAGAATACACATGGATAGCAATGATTACTGCTGTGTAGTACCATCTATTGCCAGTAGGGGCCTATTATGTATAATATTTTGGAGTGAGATACAAATGAGATTGTGGTGTGAAGATTATAGTAGAAGACATCAGCTATACCTGTCAAGATCTGTTGTCTCTGTGGTTTCTGATGACCTTACAGAAGGTCTCTTGGTAGACTTGGGTCCCAACTTGGGTACTGTGCTAGATGACAAGTTACATAATGGATCAAGTACTTGTATGAGTTCTTATGACCTTTGTACTCGTGGGTTCCCCTGGTGTAAAAGTCTGGGAGGAGATGGGTTACAGTCTCCTTACATGTAGCATGCATCCTATAGCTTCACCAGAGAGATGGCCACATGGTTTGGTCCATGTTCTACCTAGCAGGTGGAGAACTGATCTAGATACAAAGCATCATCTAATCTAGAAAGTCTGTGCTTCTAAAGTATCTTGAGATATGTGCTAGAAAATTGGGAACAGGTGAGTCATTAGAATTGACCTATCGGCCAAATTCACTCATGAGGTCCCTTCCTGCACTCTGCAGCTCGTGATGTGTGTCCGATGTCCAGTTTTCCAGAAGATCACTGAAGTCAGGGGTGTTTGTGTTCAGAATACATGATGGAACTGGAGATGGTTCCTTCCAGAATGACAGGGGTAACATCCGCCTGTGCATGGGCACGATGTGGGCATATTTCCGGTCTAGTCTGTGTAGTCTGTGATCCCTACCCATTGTCATCTTTTGCCTTGTGTACTTTCGAAGACCAAAGTCAAAGAGCTCAGTGAGAGGACCGAGTTTCTTAGGATCCTCCTTGGTGCAGATGGCCTTTAATATCTTATGGTCTATCTCTACGGGAGGGGTGGGGGGATGGAACAAGTCATCTCTATCATTGTCTTTGTTTTGCGCCATCTTTACCAGGTCTTGGTAATATAACTCCTGCCCTCCATACAATCGAGGCGTGAAGTAGTCTTCATAAATATTACAGGAGTCTGGGTCTTCTTCCTTGGTCTTCTGGCCAAAATATCTTTGAATGTCATTGCTGATGAGCTCTGAGAACTTGAGGAGCTGCTCGGTCATCTCTGTGGGGCTTTCTTCTGAGACGGTATGGCTGCTGGCCTCATTCATGGGCCTAATGTCTTGCTCTTCTCCATAGGATAAGTCTTCCATGTCATCTTCTTCTAATATTTCATCCTCTTCTTCTGAGGAATCTTGGAAGACGACATCTTGGTGCAGTGCCGGAAATAGGAATGGATGTTGGAAGGGTAGAGGTAACTTGAACTCTGAGAGGTTTCTTATGACTCCTGTTGCCATAGTGCCTTAGGAGGTGCTAAAAAGTAGAATAAATTTGGTTAAGTAGACATCCTCACTTGAAGTTGCAACAATGGCCCTTACCCCCATTTTCTCCCTTTTGGTTTGGCCCATAGCTTCAGCTATGTAGTATTTTAGAGGGCAGAGCAAACAACCATTGGCCCATAGAGGGTCCTGGCATTGGTGGTGACCTCATTGGAGATTGGATCTATGTACTTGTGAAGGACATTTCATACTCTACGTACTGTAGGTTATCAAAGAGAGAAAAAGACTAACACATGACTTATGGATCAGACTACGGCCAATTTGTAGTCTATAACCATGGAGATAAAGGGGCTGCACAAAACAAAAGGCTGGTGGTCAAGGCTGTATGGAATATTTATTTAGAAAAAAAATTCACTCCTCGAGTCATGATCCAATTTGTTGCTGTAGGGTCAGCTTTATTCCCTTCTATCGAATCTATCCAATTCATGATCACGCTGGATCAAAAATATACAGTGGAAAATTTTTGATCTTCAGATAGATTTTAAGAGAAAATTATTAATAATTTGAATTTGTGTTTTTTTGTTTTTTTAGTGTCAATTTATTGTGAAGAAAAAATAAAAATCTTCCATAGTCCAAGAATTCTGATTATTTGGAAATTTTTTGGGTCACATAACTGCAAGGTAAGTGCGTAACTTGGTTTTCTATATATATAGCAATTTCAAATGAGAAGCTCCTGATTTAAAAAAAAAAAAAAAAAAAAAATTTTTAAAAAAGTTTATTTTATTTTTTTAATGAAATTTTAACTTATCCTTTATGGCCTACAATATTAGCTCTTATTTAATACGTAAACTTTTCTTCTACAAATTAGCCTAAATTATTATTTTTTGGGGGTTAGAAAACAATGAAAAGAAAATGTAAAAAAAAAAAAAAAATGTTTTTAGACTCCAGACTGAAAGGTGAATTTCTGTTGTCATTTATTTAGCGATAACATTTGATTTCTTTATGTCTAAATAAATTTTATATTAATATTATTGAGCGAAATAATTGACATCTGTAGGTAACACGAATATTTGATCAAGACTTTAATGTATAGTTAATTATGAAGAATTATTCTAAAAATGTAAAATTTTACAAATCAAAATATTTTCTTAACTGGTAAAAATCTATATCTAAATTAATATCACAAATCAATTTTTTAAAATTATTTTTAGGAACTGAAAAAAGAATTGTGCCCAAAATCTAAGATACATAAAAAATTTGAACAATTTAAAATTGAATTTTTTAACTTCAAATTCAATTCAAATTATTATTAAAATCAAATTCAATTTTTGAAATTTCAAATTTAATTATGGCAAAAACAATTACATTTTTTTTTTTTTTTATAAATTATAGAAATCCAATCGTAAGGTTGTACCAAATTTTTTATTTGTAAATTGCAAAAAAAAAAAATTAAAATTTACTGATTAGTTATGTAAAAATGTAAGTAAAATGAAAAATACAGGGTATGTTTTTGAAATTTCTAAATAAACCGAGAGAACTCACCTTCCTGTTTGCTGGGTTCCCCCGTTCTATAGCACCTGAGGCTTTAGATAAAGTATTTATAGGGGAGGCTGGAGCTGACAGGTTGACAAATATTTGATAGGTGTATTGTAATCGTACACTTGGCAAACACAGCAGGGATTTGTTTTAGCACCCGGCAACCGGGGAGCAAGGGGAAGGGAGCAAATTAGAATGGATGGCGAGTTTTAACTTAATGGTCAATTTGCCAGGGGATTCTCAAGTGGTGTTCCTGTGAATTCTGCTATTAAGTCTCCGGCCACAGATGCCTGGCCTCCTCTAACACTCTAACGTACGGCCCTTATCACCAGGCCTGATCTCGGGCCCAGCCCGGCGCTGACAGATTGCTGGAAAATTACATTTCATGCTATTTTGACTTCTGGAGTAGGGATCTTTTAAAGGACATGATGCTTGACAAACAGTTAATATTTATATAGACACTTTGTCACTCAGGTGGAACGACGTAAACTACACGGCTGGTGGAGAAAAAAAGCAAAACAAGGGGCCAATATTTAATATGTGTATTTTTTTTTCAGTCCTTTCAGTGGGTAATTTTTTAGAATTTTTTCAAATAAACTATTGAAATTTTTTTATGTGTTTTTGATGTTAGCGACTCCATTATGAGCGTCCAAATTCGACACGGTCAACTCCTCTTTCCACCAACATTTGCCAATGGGCCAAATGTGAGGCCTTCTCCATAAGATCGTTGCGTTCACCCAACTTATCTATTGTATATGGGCAACTTGAGACTACAATTTCTATCATTCTATCGCACTTACATTTGGAAAGATTTTGAAGGTGAGAAAAAAAATTCTGTATTGTCTAGCCAGCCATGATACCCACTTGTCCTGTTTGGGTATATGAGATACAAGGGTAAGCGTTGATGCCCCCAATTGTGACATCCATTATCCCGCACTGAGGTTCCAGTGGGAATTTTTCTCTTTTATAGGTCGTCCGAGTCTCCGTTTTCTTTCCGAACCTGCCTTGCTCTCAAGTAGGGATGAGCAGCGAAACCAGACACAAACGTTTCTGCAACATGGGCCTCAGCTTAAAGGTTTATTGAATCCGAGTAAACTCATTTTTGAAACCAGTCAATGACAACGTGATGTCATGGAGGAGGCCCAAAAACAATGGAGAACGTGCACCAGAAGAGGTAAGAGAAGGTGATAGTCAGTGTCTGTTATTGTATTCACCTCTCCTGATCCTCCAGTATAGACTCCAGAGTATAATAAAGCACTTTAATTTTGGACAAAAAAATTAAGCAATTCTTGCACGGTTCGCCCATCTCTAGTTCTCTATATCCTGATTTCTACATCGCAACTTTTAAAGGAGCCGTTTAAGTGACAAACTAGGCCTCATTTATCAAAACTGTGTAACAGTAAGATTACCATTGTTGCCCAGAGAAACCAATCAGAGCTCAACTTTCATTTCTTAAAATGCTCTGAAAAATGAGAGCCAAGTTCTGATTGGTTGCTACATTGGTCTGATCCACCTAACATCTGTGACGTCACTACAGAGGTGCAAAGATAACATGGAGTCACGCCAGAGCCCCGTAGTGGTGAGCTGGTCTGAAGGGACACCATAGTAAAATAATAGTAGTATTTGTTGGGGTTTGCAGCAGGCCCTGTGGCCTTAATTACCAGTCCCTACTCTTGCTCATAGCTGCCTCCACTTCCCCTTCAGCCCTCCTGGAGCCCTGTGCGCCCCACCAACATAATATAGAACTTACGGGGCCCCCTGGAGGGCAGAAAGGGAAGCTGAGGCAGCTGTGAGCAGGAGCATAGATTGGTCAGTAAATAGGGCCTGTTACCTGCTGGAATTACAACAGCAGGCCACAGCTTATGGGACGCTACGGCGGCTATGGCGTTACTTACACCTCTGGCCATGATTCAGTTTTGCATCTATTGTCCCTATCACTTCTAGTAAGTGAACCTTCTTAAAGCTAATAGACCTCCCCTTTAAGCACAGTTGTTTTTAACCTCCTGGAGGTTAATATTTCCATTAAGTGATTAGATGTCTTAAAAATTGACTCCGTCCGACTGTTTTATCTCCACCTGAATGGATATTAAATATTGACATTGAGGACACGTGGCTGGTTCACACTGCGGCTGTAGGCACCGCTTCATTATGTTATTCTTCTGATCTGACATTGGGCAGGCACTTGGGGTCTATACGATCAACTGGACTGGACTACTACAAGCCCACCAGAGAAGATTAGACTGCGGTTCCACCATCCAGGTGCTTTTTGTGAAGACCCCTATGGGAAGGTGGTGGGGGGTTGAATCATGTCATGTATTGCTCAGATGCATATGGGCAAGGCATTGCAGTTGGAGTCAGTTCCTGCTTTACCCCTAACTTTTGATTGCCTGAAAGGCCCAAGAAGGGCACTGGGCACCTATGTCTACTGACTCTTGTGGTCTTATATAGTTTTCTTCCACTTCTTTAATTGCCACATTGAATATGCATTCATCCCGTACGTTTAGTAGAGCAAAGAAAGTCACATGACACATTTACAGCCTGGACCTGTAAGAAGAGGAGGAGCTCTGTAGCTATTGAGTCTAGTAGGCGGGGCTGACTCCTAGTAGATTCCTGACTTGGCTTGTGGTTAAAGATGTATCCATGTATTATGACATTGGAATGGCCCTTCAGAATATATATGGACTCATGAGGTCAATATGGACGTAGTAGAATGGGCCATTTGTTATGGGTTATGTGTCACATAGCCCGTTAGTTTCTACCGATGATGTCATCTGTTTCGTAACTCATCGAAATTGGGCCTAACTGGAGCCTTGGTCCATGTTACCCATGAACAGATGCATATAGGGTGATCCTATGATCTACATGGGGCAAAATTACAGACGTAGATTTTTTTTTGACCCTTTGAAAGCTTCCCTGCCCCCCTCAGACTCAGACGTAAAATATGAGATGGTGCAGCATATGTCTGAGCATCTGCTGCTCTGCTGAGCTTCTAGAGCCATCACCATCCCCTTCCTTATCAGACCATCGCACTGGAGGACGGGCCAGGCCCTGAATATACTGTCATGGTTGCCCAGAAACTTAAAAAAAGGGAAAAAAAAAATTAGCAAACCTTAGTTAATAATACAACCCCCTCCCCTCCCCCGCTGCTCCACATCTTTCACCCACTGATTTTACAAGACAAAAATCAATATGTACAATATGTTTGCACTTAAGGAGGGCTCCAATGAATTACACAGTCCATTAGGCACACGAGAGCCGCGGCTCGGCCTCCGCCATTACATGGACATTAACGAAACTTTAATACAGTTTGTTTTTAGATAACAGATAAACTATCACCTCTTCTTCCTCGTCTGGTTCCAAGCAGATACCGGCCCCGTCCTCTTTGCAAGTGTGGAGACGATGACAGAGAAATCGGGTGAAAATTATAACTGTAGCCCGGTTATAAAATACTACAGACACTGAAGATGGCAAGTAAAGGGGAGCTCCGACAAAAATCTCATGTGATCCTATAGTGTGAGACCACTATGTCTACCATTATGGTAGAGATAAGAGACACCTCTGATCTTCATCTTAGTTTGATGCCTCTGAGGGAAACTTTTGGTGATGTCATCAGTTGGGGGTTACCACTGTGATCGGGCAGGATCAGGCATGATCTATCGATCTATCGATGTAATCTACGATCCCAGTCTGAATATCTATCCCTGAAAACGACAGAAATCGCACAGCTATCAGTCCAAACTTAGACCGACCCATACTGTTCTCTTATTTCAACCAGATGTTTATTGAATCCTAGTCCAGGGACCATGACATCATCTTCCTCGCTTGGTTCCAGGCAGATACCGGCCCCATCCTCTGTAAAAGTATGGAGACGATTACCGAAAAATTGTGATCAAACCATAAATAGAAACCGAATATAAATACTGAATAGACGAGAGAAACCTCTGCTCTTTGTCTTGATGATGTCATCAGTTGGGCGTTACCTCTTTGATTGGGTAGGATCAGGCATGATCTATCGATCTAATCCATGATCCCAGTCTGAATCTATCTTTCCCAGAAAATTCCAACCTTAGTCTAGCCTATACTATTCTCTTATTTGGATCTGATGGATCCTTAGGGAACTTGAAGGTTTGGAAATATTTTTGGGGATTATCCTTGTATACAAAGAAAAAAGGGGGCCCCACAGTGCAAATAAAGAACGGTCTCCATTATGGTGCTAGGGTTTGCTCCTCAGGAAAGAAGGGCCTGTGGTTTATTTACCCCCTCCACCCCTTGTGTGCTCACAATGTTGTACTCTGTAGTGGGGAGTCCTACAAAGCTTCACCCACCTAATGGAAGAGGAGGTGGGACTTACCAGGACTGGACTCCCTCTCCTCAGGGTCAAGGGGGGCAGATGTGGGGAAATCATACCCCTTATGGTTGCACCATTCACCACTCTTATCCCAGTGGGAGTAGTAGTTCTCATCACCTTGCAGTGACCCTGCTCTCCTTCATCCCTCTCTCTTATCTTGCGCCTCCTCCTTCCATCCTCTTATTTGTTTTCTTCATTCTCCTACATAAGATTCTTGTATCCCATCAATCACTGTCTCACTTGACATCTCAGAGTTGGAGAAACTATTGAACCCGACCTCAGCCCCTTTGTCTTCATTTTGACCATCCAGGGGTGATATCAGGGAAATGAGAACCGTATCTCTAGAGATAGCAACTCCTTCCCAAAAAATAATGTCTCATCCAAATCAAAGAAGTCTCAAGTCACAGGATAAGATAAACACTGGCAGATAAAGGAAGAGAAGGGGGGGGGGGGAGAGAAGGGCAAAGTTTTGAAATCAAGATGGTTGTGTAAGCTGTGGTGAATATACACTAATATATAAGGAAATGGTATAGATAGCAACTATGTATACAATAACAACCTGCCTGCTGTTTATTACTATTCTTTATAGGAGTAGTATTATAGTAGTTATATTCTTGTACATAGGAGCAGTATTATAGTAGTTATATTCTTGTACATTGGAGTAGTATTATAGTAGTTATATTCTTGTACATAGGAGTAGTATTATAGTAGTTATATTCTTGTACATAGGAGGTAGTATTATAGTAGTTATATTCTTGTACATAGGAGTAGTATTATAGTAGTTATATTCTTGTACATAGGAGCAGTATTATAGTAGTTATATTCTTGTACATAGGAGTAGTATTATAGTAGTTATATTCTTGTACATAGGAGCAGTATTATAGTAGTTATATTCTTGTACATAGGAGTAGTATTATAGTAGTTATATTCTTGTACATAGGAGGTAGTATTATAGTAGTTATATTCTTGTACATAGGAGTAGTATTATAGTAGTTATATTCTTGTACATAGGAGCAGTATTATAGTAGTTATATTCTTGTACATAGGAGCAGTATTATAGTAGTTATATTCTTGTACATAGGAGGTAGTATTATAGTAGTTATATTCTTGTACATAGGAGTAGTATTATAGTAGTTATATTCTTGTACATAGGAGCAGTATTATAGTAGTTATATTCTTGTACATAGGGGGCAGTATTATAGTAGTTATATTCTTGTACATAGGGGGCAGTATTATAGTAGTTATATTCTTGTACATAGGAGGTAGTATTATAGTAGTTATATTCTTGTACATAGGAGGTAGTATTATAGTAGTTATATTCTTGTACATAGGAGCAGTATTATAGTAGTTATATTCTTGTACATAGGAGCAGTATTATAGTAGTTATATTCTTGTACATAGGAGCAGTATTATAGTAGTTATATTCTTGTACATAGGGGGCAGTATTATAGTAGTTATATTCTTGTACATAGAGGCAGTATTATAGTAGTTATATTCTTGTACATAGGAGCAGTATTATAGTAGTTGTATTCTTGTACATAGGGGGCAGTATTATAGTAGTTATATTCTTGTACATAGGAGCAGTATTATAGTAGTTATATTCTTGTACATAGGAGCAGTATTATAGTAGTTATATTCTTGTACATAGGAGCAGTATTATAGTAGTTATATTCTTGTACATAGGGGCAGTATTATAGTAGTTATATTCTTGTACATAGGAATAGTATTATAGTAGTTATATTCTTGTACATAGGAGTAGTATTATAGTAGTTATATTCTTGTACATAGGGGCAGTATTATAGTAGTTATATTCTTGTACATAGATGCAGTATTATAGTAGTTATATTCTTGTACATAGGAGCAGTATTATAGTAGTTATATTCTTGTACATAGATGCAGTATTATAGTAGTTATATTCTTGTACATAGGAGCAGTAATATAGTAGTTATATTCTTGTACATAGGAGCAGTATTATAGTAGTTATATTCTTGTCCATAGGAGCAGTATTATAGAAGTTTTATTCTTGTACATAGGAGGCAGTATTATAGAAGTTTTATTCTTGTACATAGGAGGCAGTATTATAGTCATATACATATATTTCCCTTCCCCCACCACCTTTTCTCTGCACATAGTTTTTTTCTCACTAGGTGGAGACAATGTACAGGACAATGTCCCTCCTTGAAGCGAACATAATACGGTTTCTCTATCCTTAGACATGATACATGAACAGTTCAAGTTGTCTATCAGACTTATTTACCTTGTCTTCACCTTGTAACTTGATGTCTGGAATGATTTCTACATGATTAATGTTACTATCCTTTATGACTAGACTATGAGTATACAGTATGCGCTGCTGTAATAGCTACTGGTGTAATGTTGCAGGTCAACCACAGGGGGTGCTAGATGTAATAGTGATTTCCTTCAGCTGTCCATGGTGCTGAATTGAGACACACTACATATGATCACACCCCTTAGAGAAAGTTAGTCATAGGCTCTAAACATCTCTGTTATTTCCTAATCTTTATTTCCTCCATGTTTATATGATCTCTTCTTGCTGTCAGGGAATGGAAACGATGTAGATCCATAATCTGAAAAGTTTATGCAAAAGGATTTTTACAACTGTCTCCTGTGTGAACAGTCCTCTGTAAGCCATACAGCCTGGACTCTAGACTGATACATTGTACCTGCCCTGATACAGAGCAACAAACTCTCAGGACATGATGGTCAGTCTAGTCAGAGATCTGTATTTTTTTAGGAGGTCTGGTCTGGGGTCTGTATTTATTCAATGAGATATATTGAGAGGGTCAGGTCTGGGGAATGATATTTATTTAGAATTTATTTGTGGGTCTGTAATTGTTTTTTGGGGTGTGTGCTCTGGGGTCTGTATATGTTGTGGTGTTGGTGCAGGGGTGATATCTACTATAAATAATTAAATAAATTAACCCCTTATTTTGTGGGATGGACATGTCCTATAAACCCCAAAACGGCTGCGTGCACCACTTTCTGTTCCTCCTTTTAGGATCTCCCCTAAAGTTGTCCAGTATGCATATCCGCACTGTACTGTATACAGGGTCGGACTGGCCCGCCGGAGCACCGGGGGATCCCCCGGTGGGCCCCCGGGCCCCGACTATATTGCTAATCATTTTAGCATAGGCGCAGGGGCCCGATCATCAATGGGGTGGATCGGGTGGTTAGGGGCCCAGGGTCTGAAAAGACCCCCGAGTATAATAATAGTTCATGGGTGTGCAACTGTGGGGCATAATAGAGCTTGAAGGGTCCACTGTGGCCCCTGTAACCTCTATTATGCCCTACAGTGGCCCCCCTGCAACCTCTATTATGCCCCACAGTCTATTGTGCCACTGTGAGGTATTATATAGGCTGCAGGGGCTGTATATATAATATATATATATATATTATATATATATATATATATATATATATATATATATATATATATATATATATATGGGTTGGGTACATGGAGAAGTGAGGAGTCAAAGATGTCTGTGTTTCAAACTTTACAGAGTCAAGTCACAGCTGGAAGAAGTGGTCATGGCGGTCCAAAGGGAAGAGACGGGAAATGTGGGAAGACGTCTCCTGTGAGTATTACTGCACAAAATATGACTGCATTGTATTTATTGTAATGTTGTGATTTATTGTAATGGTACTGCTAGCACCCCCAATCTCCCCGCTGTCTGAGGCGAACAATCGAGAGATGCCCCCAAATCTTTCAATTACTACAACTCCCAGCAGCTCCAGATGCCCTGGAACTGTTGAGAGTTGTAGTCCACCCACCCCATAGATAATGTGCCACTCTATTGTTATGCTGGTGCCCTTTTCTAGAGCTCCAGCATAACAATACCCAAGTTTCAGAAATGCTGAGGACTTAGGATATGTTCACACATCAGTATGCCATCCGTCCGTTTGAATTCAGTTTGACACTTCAAAACGGACTGAGGCACATACTGATCTCTACTCTGTTTACAATTGCTACTTTTAATCCCCTTATCTGTCCTCTAGGGGTCGGAGAGCGTTTGCTATCAGCATAAAAAGGTGTCAGTATACAATCAGTATGTGCCTCAGTCCGTTTTGAAGTGTCATACTGAATTCAAACGGACGGATGGCATACTGATGTGTGAACATACCCTTATCTGCCTGAAAATGGCTGACACCTGGCAGACCTCATTATGTTAATGAGGTCTGCCACTGTCTGTGTGTAACCGCCATTTTGATAGTCCACCTCTCCGTCATTCTGGTCCCATTGTGGACCTGTATGACGGAGAGCTTGCCGCTGTTGTGAACCTAGCATAAGGCTATGGCTACACTATAACTTCTGTTATACAACCAAAGATGTGTCGCCCTGTGATTCTTTCACTCATGTTAGTGAATGGAGTCACATTGCAACCTGAGGGACCCAATGCGACTCCATTCACTAATGTGAAAGAGTCCCAAAGGGACACTGCGATCTTTGGTTGCATGAAGGAAGTAGTAGTGTAGTCACAGCTGTTTTGCACACTGTATTGTGCGTGAAAATGCACTTTAAACGTGTATAATGGCAAAAACTGGACGGGCGATATTACATATGGCAGTAGGGTGGGCCCCTGGAAATAATCCCACTGGTAGGCCCTAGGCACCCCAGTCCGACCCTGACTGTATATAATGTATATGTCCCGCAGAGTCCGCAGAGCTGTGCACTTATTTTGCAGAAGTCACTAACGTTTTTATGCATCAGCCTTTTTAAATTATATCTGCATCTGGGAAACCCAGGTGACAATCACACTGCAAAAGTAACAGATTCTTAAATGAGTCACCCAACTTTCCCAGTGTCCTGACTGTCAAATGTATCCGATAATTAATCCCCCGACCTCTCATTTACAATCAGGGCCTCAGTACACCCATCCTGATCAGATACTAGTCACACTACTACACAGCTGTAGTTTGTGCTCTGATACACTGTAACAAACCCTGCACCCCTATTAGCTGATCATGATTTTCAGCCTCTGAATCTTTCCATTCACTGACAGTGAGCAGAGATCTTATAGCCAGATGTAATAATATCCCTGACACACCTGTGCAGCTTTGAAGGGGTTAACATGCGGTATGTGGTAACTGGTTTATCCTGGAGCCAGTCAGATATGACACACCTGGCACCTGCACCCTCTGCAGCGATGGAGTCACAAGGCTCACAAGGCTGACAGCCTGGCACAGGGATATGTCTTATACAATGTGGTGTCTGCCAAGTTTACAAGACGCTTGTACTTTCCCACGGTTTCAGTATGGAGTTGATGCCATCGTCTGCACCTGCTTACTGGGTACACCCTAAACCACAGTACATATGGGGCATGTATACAGGGGCAGCTTTCGGGATGGGGCACTGTGTATAAGGGCTATATATATGGAGTAACTCTCTGGATGGGACATATATATATACACACATACTCTTAGGATAGGCGTCTGATATAGGGACAACATAAGAGTAGTAAAGGGAGACACGTTCACATATTTCCTCAGGGGCGGGCCACTGCCTTAGAGGTCCACATAGTCATTGTTACTTATGACCCCCAAAACCTTTAGAACCTCTCGAATACTTGTAGATTTCTAGGACATTTCTTCATGGGAATCAGCAGTGAAGGAGGTGGATTTCTCCTTTAAGGTGTCAGATGACGCTCATGACTTAGTCTAAGACAGAAGTTTCCAAAGAGAACAGAAAATATTTACAGAGACAACAGCATGAGGAGGAGAAGAAGAAGAACAGGTCTGAGAGGCGTCTACAGATACATAAACCACACGACTACATCCTGGTTTCTTCTATGGTAGAAGCAGCTCAAGATGTTACATGTCCTGCAGAGGTGTCAGGAGGTACGGCTGCCCAGGAAGAATTATTTATATTATGATTTTTTAGACTATTTAGTTTACATTTTATTTGTTTATTCTGTTACATTAATATATATATCCTATTAATATTATAAATGTGAAAGTTTGTGGGTTTGTGTGTTTGGATGTTTGCATGTTCGGATGTTTGTTCCTCAATCACGGAAAAACCGCTCCACCGATTTGGCTGAAATTTTCCACAAACATAGTTAATACACCCGATTAAACAATAGGCTACTTTTCGTCACAATAGCGCACATACGTTTGTGCCAGGACCCCCACAAAACCCAAACTCACACCACTATCTCTGCAATCTCACACACTTTGGACCATAGCAAGCCACAAAATTCATATTGCCCTCTACAGCCTCGCCCCTAACCCCACACAATCACATATACATATACTTTACCACTTTGCCCCTCACCTTAACGATACTCCAGGAGGCTCTCTTTAACGCTCCGGAGCAGCCATGTTTGCCGACCCCCACCGCTCTGACAATCCGCAACACCGCCCACCCATGTCAATACCCCTAGGTGGTCTAATAAATGCAAAAAAAAAAAGTTGAAAAAAGTAAAAATAAATAAATAAATAAATAAATAAATAAATAAATAAATAAAAAGGATTAGAAATTCAAATCACCCCCCTTTCCCTAGAACACATATAAAAGTAGTTAAATACTGTGAAACACATACATGTTAGGTATCCCCACGTCCGAAATCGCCCGCTCTACAAAGCTATACAAATATTTTTCCTGTTCGGTAAATGCCGTAGCGGGAAAAATGGTCCAAAGTGCCAAACCGCCATTTTTTCACTGTTTTGATTCTGATAAAAATTTGAATAAAAAGTGATCAAAGCAATAACATTTCCCGAAAATGGTAGAAGTACAAAGTACACCTGACCCCGCAAAAAAGACGCCCTATACATCCCCGTACACTGACGTATAAAAAAGTTACGGCTGTCAGAATATGGCGACTTTTCAAAAAATAATTTTTTAACACAGTTTTGGATTTTTTTTTAAGGGGTCAAAATGTAAATAAAACCATATAAATTTGGTATCCCCGGAATCGTAACGAAACACAGAATACAGGGGACAGGTCATTTTGGTTGCACAGTGAACGCCGTAAAACCAAAACCCGTAAGAAAGTCGCAGAAATGCATTTTTTCTTCAAATCCACCCCATTCTGAATTTTTTCCCTGCTTCCCAGTACATTATATAGAATAAATAATGGTGGCATCATGAAAAAAAATTTGTCCCAGGAAAAAATGAGACCTCATATGGCTCTGAGAGTGGAGAAATAAAAAAGTTATGGGGTTTAGAAGGAGGGGAGTCAAAAACGAAAAACGAAAATAAAAAAATGCCATCGGCGGGAAAGGGTTAATTTCAAATACTTCTGTCCCAAAGTCACTATGTAAAGTTTCTCACAAAACCGTATATATAGCAGCTCAAATACAAAGTAACTTCAACACAAAAGTCTCACGTATTCTCTGAATTACAGCAAAAAAAGAAGATACAAAGTTACATTTCATATCCTATACCTTATACACAGTACGAAAACCTTACCCACGCCTGTATATACCCACTTCTACAATCACCGCAGACGAAGTCGCGGGTACCAGCTAGTATATATATATGAAGAGCTCAACGGAAAAATGGCCTAAGTCCAAAAATCAATATTGTGAGAAAAACGAAATTTAAAGTTTTAGCCTAAAGCAAACGGGCATTATTGTGGAATATATCTATCCAATGTAATCAGCTAATGAACACCGTTAATATATATACACGTATCTTTATGGTTGCCGCAGCAGTCGGCTTAAGTGCAATCTTATGCTAATATCGTCAAATATACCGTAAAAATTATTAAACGATGAAGAATAATAATTACCTGCCTCCCTTTTCGGCGCTTAATATGTGCAAAAGTCGATTTAGAGCCTTTTAAACAATATGACAAAGTTTTTACACTAATATAAACAACAGACCGGAAGTCACGATTTCAATGAAAAAATGACCAACGAGAGTGAAGTAAGTAAGTTTGTATTGGACTTAGGCCATTATTCCATTGAATGTAAATTCTTCTGCATTGAAATATATGGACTTAGGTCATTAATCCTAGGTACCTTGTAAACCCAATGCATAGAACGAGGTACAAAGAAGCTTTCTAGGTAATAATTTGAAATATGACAAAATGTGGACTTAGGCCATTTTTCCGTTGAGCTCTTCATATATATATATATATATATATATATATATATATATATATATATATATATATATATATATATTTTACTTTTCTTTCAATTCATTATTTTCTTTTTTAATGTTTATTATTATTATTACTTATGGCTGCTGATGTTTTATTGTATTTTTATCTTATAGGAAACTGCAGGGGTTTGGGATTTCTCTCCAGGGCAGGAGAGTATGATCATGAAAATGCTTGTGAGCAACTTCCAGATTCAGTCTGTGAGTGTATCTAAGATTCAGTCTGTGAGCGTATGTAAGACTCAGTCTGTGAGTGTATCTAAGGCTCCTGCTCCACTATATTCACTAGATCAGCCATTGGGGGCTATTCATATGACCAGTATTTTGACACTTTATGCGGATTGTCACATTATAGGTCAATTCTATTTTAGTTTATTTTCCTGGATCCTTCCATAGACTCAAATGTATGAGGGATCAGTGAAAATAGACGCCCCTCGGGTGCAAGACGTGTCCATGTGTACCTGTTTCACCTCTTTGGGTAGGTCAGGCACCAGAGCTGTGACTTTTTGCAGCAGTACTGGCTGATTTAACTCTTGAGTGACAGGTGTCGCCCTCCAGATTGTATACTGTACAGCTCAGGAGTTACAGTCAGTTGGCGTTCGTTCTATTACATTGGCCTCTCTAGATTCTCAGCAGCTCATCCTTGTGTACACAGGTGGTAATAGACTGCCAAGAGCACTGCCAGACACAGTGGCTTCAGACACAGGCTGTGTATCTAATCCTATTGTATGTGATACTGTCTGCTCAGCTGTGTATCTAATCCTATCTAATCTAGCCTGCTGAGCTGTGTAGCTAATAATATCGGGTGTGATACTGCCTGCTAAATTGTATATCTAATCCTATTGAATCCTATACTGTCTGTTCAGCCGTGTATCTAATCCTATGGGGTGTGATACTGTCTGCTGAGCTGTGTATCTAATCCTATTGGATGTGATACTGCCTGCTCAGCCGTGTATCTAATCCTATTGAATGTTATACTGCCTGCTCAGCCGTGTATCTAATCCTATTGGGTGTGATGCTGCCTGCTCAGCCGTGTATCTAATCCTATTGGGTGTGATGCTGCCTGCTCAGCCGTGTATCTAATCCTATTGAATGTTATACTGCCTGCTCAGCCGTGTATCTAATCCTATTGGGTGTGATGCTGCCTGCTCAGCCGTGTATCTAATCCTATTGGGTGTGATACTGCCTGCTCAGCCGTGTATCTAATCCTATGGGGTGTGATGCTGCCTGCTCAGCCGTGTATCTAATCCTATCCTGTGTGATGCTGCCTGCTCAGCCGTGTATCTAATCCTATCCTGTGTGATGCTGCCTGCTCAGCCGTGTATCTAATCCTATCCTGTGTGATGCTGCCTGCTCAGCCGTGTATCTAATCCTATTGGGTGTGATGCTGCCTGCTCAGCCGTGTATCTAATCCTATCCTGTGCGATGCTGCCTGCTCAGCTGTGTATCTAATCCTATTGGGTGTGATGCTGCCTGCTCAGCCGTGTATCTAATCCTATCCTGTGTGATGCTGCCTGCTCAGCCGTGTATCTAATCCTATCCTGTGTGATGCTGCCTGCTCAGCCGTGTATCTAATCCTATTGGGTGTGATGCTGCCTGCTCAGCCGTGTATCTAATCCTATCCTGTGTGATGCTGCCTGCTCAGCCGTGTATCTAATCCTATCCTGTGTGATGCTGCCTGCTCAGCCGTGTATCTAATCCTATTGGGTGTGATGCTGCCTGCTCAGCCGTGTATCTAATCCTATCCTGTGTGATGCTGCCTGCTCAGCCGTGTATCTAATCCTATTGGGTGTGATGCTGCCTGCTCAGCCGTGTATCTAATCCTATCCTGTGTGATGCTGCCTGCTCAGCCGTGTATCTAATCCTATCCTGTGTGATGCTGCCTGCTCAGCCATGTATCTAAGCCTATGGGGTGTGATGCTGCCTGCTCAGCCGTGTATCTAAGCCTATGGGGTGTGCGCTGTCTGATGTGAGGTGTTTCTGAGCCTCTGATATGAAGTCTGTTGTAGTTGTCCATAGCAACCAATCACAGCACAGCTTTTGTTTTTCAAAACTGCTATAAGAAATGAAAGCTGCTCTGTGATTGGTTGCTATGTGTAACTAGGATGGTCTTTCTACAAGACACTTTTTATACCTCTTCCTAGTATATCTAAGCCCATCATGTGATACTGTCTAATGGCCTGTGTATCTAAGCCCACCATGTGTGATACAGTCTCCACCATGACATATAATAAAGTTGTCTCCTCTGTCTCCGGTCTCCATACAATAAATCCTCCGTCTGTTCTCATCGGTGCCTGTGATATTATTCCTGCTCAGATCCCGCCCTCATGTCTGATATTGGGGGGCCGCTCTTCTATACTACTAAGGCTCAGTTCACACCTGCGTTGGTGTCCCCATACGAGACGAAAATCGCTGTATGAAAAAGTACTAGACGCACAATTTTTTCGTCCAGTGGCTTCAGTGTAAAATAATAGACACCTGATGGATCCCATTATATTCAGCAGGGCCCATTGGGCTTCCTATGTGTCCGCTGTGTGAGTGGTCGGGTTGTGCATTGTTTTGTTCCCCCGATGGATCAGAACAACGGACAGTCCAATGCAGATGTGAACACAGAGCGGTTCATCTGTGGCGGTTGGGCCAGGCTGGGACTTGTAGTCCTGCAGAAGTTCTAGGGTCAGAGGTTGGACATTGCTGCTATACCATATAAGATATCATTTAGAAGGCAATCTCCTTATGTAGAAAGGAAGGTAAGGGCTGTGAAGAGTTAAGTCCAGGACTCATTGTCTCTTATTTGTATATCTGTTCCTGGGAAAGCTGGGTGATACCCTATACAGCCTCCATAACACATCCCACAGAGGTGTCACCCAGCTTTCCTATACTCCAGAACTCCAGTAAGATAAGTGGAGGAACTGTGTGACTATACTAAGCAAATTCTGGACTCTGGGAAAGCTGAATGGCAACCCCTTCAGAAGCTGTAATGGCAGTCAATTTGATTATCACCCAACTTTCCCAGACACAGATGTAACTATGAATCTGCTGAATAGGATTGCAGGATCTAACTGTAGCAAACCCTCAGCTGTGAAAAGTATTAGATGTCAGAGCTTCTAAATGTCGCCATTCACTGACATGCAGCGGAGAACTTGAAAACGGTGAAGAATTGAAACTCAAAGTCTATTAGAAAGTTGCAGAACTTTCTATTGTATACTGTGTTATACCCAGTGCTGGGATGAAGGGGGCAGTACATGACACATGGGGGTGCCACTTTTTAGCGTCCTTTCTATGAACTGTCCCATTAAGATTCAGTTAAGCTGCGAGACAATGCGTTCCAGCTAGCATTGCAAACTCTACGGGGAGGGCCGGATGTTCAGACTTTCACATCCGGGTCGAAAACTCTCATTCTGGTACCTGGAAAGATCTGCCGCCGCCACTGGCTACATCATTGCTCATCAAACCTACTTCAGTAAACTTCCTCGAAGCCGCTTGCATCACTCCCAACCAGTACGGTAAGTACGGATATAATAAATACAGTAAATATACACCCGCCCCTCCACCCCACATTATAATGACTGGACGGGGAGCGCACCCTGGGCATGAGTCACGGCAAAAATTTAGATCTTCAGTCGCCCCATAAAGGGTTAAAATTATGGCTCAAGCATCAAGGAAATAATGTAATAATGAAAGAAGAAGACGACGCCATCTTGGAAGGCTGGACCCACCCTAAACACCGCGATTCTCACGCCTTGTAATTATGGCTTATGCTGAAATAAAGAAATAGCTACAGGGGCCAATAATCGTACACGCCATGCGGGTGTATACATATAAGAGAATATAGACATACATTTATACAGTAAGATATGACACGGGAGGAGCTCCAGAAGACGTCTTGTATCCATGCGGTGTTATAGAACACTGCAGGGTGTGTAATGATATATGCGGTATAACGAGGATACAATGGGGATTATATAAATAGTATATACTCCATACGTGACAATATTCATCCAGGAGAAAAATATGATGCTTCTCGCAAGACCACACCCATTTTGAAGCCAATATTATGCCCCTTTTGTGACTCAAGTAGATACAGTATATGCCATCCACGACCCTTTTTGTGATGTAACCAGCACATACCAGGTCTATGTGACCCAGAGATTTGTCAGCTCTTTTAGGAGTCTCGGAAGTCTCATCTTACCTTATGTTTGGATTGATGGCAAATATGATATTCATACCAAAATTTCTATACACATTAGGATGACCCTGAGCCCCCTCCCCTCTGTAGTATGTCACTGCAGTCATAAAACTCAATGTGTCTGCCGCAGTTAACCACGGACCCCTGGCCATGGAGCAGTCACGTGGGTGTACAGCATCAAATCTGCCCCCAATGTGTCACAATATGCCACTTACCCCTACGTCCCTGCTCTATAGCTGCCACTCTGACTGTCCTCATGAGAATCAATTACTTTTCACCCATGTGTCTGCTGCAGTGATCCACTGACGCCTGGCCATGGGGCAGTCACATGGGTGTAACAGCAACAATTCTGCTGCAGTAAAGTGAACTAAGATCAGCAGGGACCACCAGAACACCAGAACAGGATTAAATAAGTGAGTAACCTCCATTCAGTGCCTCACAGGTGGTGTCTCGCCTGATTGCTGACATTCTCTTTCTTCATCTGCTGCATTCAGCCCAGACCACCATGACGCTTCTTCTAACTATACTCTTCAGAGCTCCTCAGTAGTCATACCTTCAACTCTGTGTCCAAAATGATAAAAACAGTGGGGGAGATTTACAAAGACTGGTGTTTTCAATGTCAGTCTTCATATCTCCCTGCACTGGTGGAGGGTGCAACTCATTCATGACAAGGGGCAGGCTTCCTCCTAAATCAGGCTCATCCTCTGCCACCAAAATCTACACCAGGTCATACTCCACGCAGATTTCACACATCCTTTATGAATCTGAATCCACCCACGCCAAGCCCCTCACCGCACTCCTTTTAGGAAAGTGGCAAGGGCAACGTAACAGACAAGTTGCAAATTTTATGATAAACCCATGTGCAACTTTATCAAGCCTTGTACGCCAGGGACTTTGCGGGTCCCTCCTCTTTTCTCACATCTGATTTTTCATTCTTTTTTTTTTTGCAGGTTACTGTAAATGATGGCGCACCAATGTAAGTAGTTACAGAGATTCGGCCGCCACTGAGACTATCATTTTGTGACCCGGGTACTGACAGCGCAGCTGTATACAGCTCGTGATACTTTATGGCAGATGTATTAAACACGCAATGTGTGTGAACGTGCTTTTAAAACTATGAGGAACAAGGACCCCCAATATCAGGGTCACTATTATCAATAATGGGCTCCTCTACTGACGTGTGTCTTGGGTCATTACCTAATGCCCCCTCTACCCATTGGGGTACTTGACCAGCTGACAACCAACACCCCCTCTTCATATGCGGAATCGAATATGACTATAAAACTAATAAAGTGCCCAAAAATAATAGAGAAGACATTTTGGGTACTGTCCATATTGTGATATGTTACTTTGATCTCTCCTCTGTCCAGGTCTCAGGATTATCATGCGCTGTTTTGGGGGTATATGGGGTAAGTTTCTCTTATGGCCACCAGATGATATGGTCGTGGGGTCTAAAGGGCACCTTCACTTTTATGTATCTTTCTTGGTTACTGTTAGTTGTGACTCTGAGCAGAGGAATAATAATTCTGTATCAGGGTCCTCACCTACCATTACAATACTGGGACAGAAGGGCCTTCACGTTACCTACCTAGGACCACAAGACTTTTAGTATTTTTTACTTCTTTTGGATCAACACAGTTTAAGAGTTCTTACTTACTAGCAATGGCTCTATTTTCCTTAGGTAATAGGGGACGTGAATCTGAAACAAGCCGTCGGTGTAATCCCTCCCGAGAAGTACAGGATGTCTTATGTAATAACCAAATACATAGGTATTCTGTTAAAGGGCAAGTGCAGGTCTGTATTGTACTAGTTCCTAGCCATGTTGGACTGTTCCAGTATTTTGGGTGCTTTATTTGTACTTAATACTCAACCACTTGCCAGTTCCCATTTTCCTGACTATACAGTTCACTAGTGACCAGTAACCCTGACTGTTCCTGGCTAGGGTCGGCATGATGTTAAAGGGAGCGCCCTCTATAGGCTTGCTTGACTGAGACTCTGTCTTCCTAATTACATCATGGAAGACAGACTTGCACATTCTCAGTCAGCGCCCTCTATTGGTGTGCATGCTTGAGGCACTGGCATCCTAATTACATCATGGAAGTCAGATTTGCATATTCTTCCCATGTTCCTGGCTATGTAACTCACTAGTGACCATTGGGGCCAATGACATCAGGGAGAGCTGGAAGACACCAAGGACACCTGGGGAAAAAGCCCAGGAAAGGTGAGTATAAATGTTTTATTACGCACCCTCCCTGGCCTCCAATAAGGTGACCCCAGAGGATAATAACTGCACTTCCAGTTTGGACCAAGACTTATGAATTTTGTGAAATGAACCTCACAAGGTTTGGCCATTACTACTGGTGTCCATTAACCATAACCTGTTCCTGACTTCGCCAACTCACTCTTGACTATATCCTGTTTTAATAGTTTTTTTTTAATAAGATATTTCCCATATTTTTTTTGAAGCTGTATCAGAGACTCAGCCAGTTGATGTGTCCCGTCCCAACTCACCAAACAACTCCTCAGTACAGGTATGGCACCCAGGTAAGAAAAAATCATGGTCTGCTCTTTTACCATCCATTAAAACAATACACTGTGCTGGATACATGGAAAGCAAACCCCCAAAATGCTCAGGAACGGTGGGGGCTAGAGAAAAAATGTCAACTGTACCGAAATTAGGAAGAAGCGGCTATTGAAGGCTGCAAAGAGTAGCCTTTAATATACAATTCACCCAAAAATCAGACGTGTTCCTTTATGATGGCCTGTATTTATAATATATATATTGTTTTTATTTTTTAGGAATTGCATGTATCTTTTAACAGCAGATGGAAATGGGGAAAACATGACAAAATGTATTGGCAGCCAGGGATCCTAGGCTGAAGAGCTTGCAATCTGCAAAAGGTTCAGGAGGTTACCACTCAGCCTTACTTCTTTTATAGACCTCCTGAGGGACTGACACATTGGTTGGAAGGAGCAATGGAACCTACGGTATTCGGATGTCGTATTGTTAAGAGATCTTGTTAAGATTGTAAATACTTGTAAATATGGTAAAAAATAAAATTTTAGCATAAAAAATATTATCTAAAGGGATATGGCCGTTGCTTTTCTTGTACACATGCAGAATACTGAAAAAATAATATAATGTATTTCTATGTAGTAAATTTGAGGATGAAACAGCAAAGGAAATGATCTTGTGGACAAAATATCACAGCCTAAAATAACTACACATATAGACTGGCACAGTTATAGTACGGTAAGTATTACTCAAGAGCAGAGCAAGCAGATGTAATACTGAAGAGGCTGAGAGACATTTATTCTGAATTTCTGTCAACTCAGGATGCTGATATAATGCTCTCATTACTATAATACTGCTCATATGTCCAAGAATATAACTACTATAATACTGCCCCCTATGTACAAAAATATAACTACTATAATACTGCCCCTATGTACAAGAATATAGCTACTATAATATTACTCCTATGTACAAGAATATAACTACTATAATACTGCTCCTATGTACAAGAATATAGCTACTATAATACTACTCCTATGTACAAGAATATAACTACTATAATACTACCTCCTATGTACAAGAATATAACTACTATAATACTGCCCCCTATGTACAAGAATATAACTACTATAATACTGCTCCTATGTACAAGAATATAACTACTATAATACTACTCCTATGTACAAGAATATAACTACTATAATACTGCTCCTATGTACAAGAATATAACTACTATAATACTACCTCCTATGTACAAGAATATAACTACTATAATACTACTCCTATGTACAAGTATATAACTACTATAATACTGCTCCTATGTACAAGAATATAACTACTATAATACTACTCCTATGTACAAGTATATAACTACTATAATACTGCTCCTATGTACTACAATATAACTACTATAATACTGCTCCTATGTACAAGAATATAACTACTATAATACTGCTCCTATGTACTACAATATAACTACTATAATACTGCTCCTATGTACTACAATATAACTACTATAATACTGCTCCTATGTACTACAATATAACTACTATAATACTGCTCCTATGTACTACAATATAACTACTATATTGCTACCTCCTATGCCCTGTAAAGACTGTTGGACTTCTTGTTCTTGTAGTCACTCTCTTTATACACCATTGTGTGAACTTTGTCCACTTTGTATGAAGCAAAACAATCTTTCTATTTACTGTAAAGTTTCTGTACTTTGGGTAACTGTGTTGTTGTGTGGAATGTCTCCTGTCCTGTCTTGATTGTTATTCTGCCGCCATCTCTTTTTATCTAACTACAACCTATAATCAGTGGTGAACCTAGCCTTTCTGCTGCCTGGGGCGGATTATCAGAAGACACTCCCCCCCCCCCAACTGAATACTGGGGGGTGATATTCATTTTTCGATCGTTCGCGTCAGGCAGCGGGGGAGGGAGTATGCTATACACTGCAGATATATATTATGCAGTAATACTTACAGGAGACGTCTTCCCACATTTCCCGTCTCTTCCCTTTGGACTGCCATGACCACTTCTTCCAGCTGTGACTTGACTTTGTGAAGTTTACAACACAGACATCTTTGACTCCTCACTTCTCCACAGCGACCCCTGCAGCCTATATTATGCCCCACAGTGACACAATTGACTGAACTAAAAAATCTGATTGCCGAGGCTGTCGCCCCCTCCAGAGTGCTGCCTGAGGCTGCCGCCTCACCTCGCTTCATTAGAGGCTCGGAGCTGCCTATAATACATTCTATGAGCTGTGTCATGTGATTCTCGGGCACCGCTGCAGGCCAATAATTTGGAATCAGACATTGTCCCCTTTTGTGGTCTCTCTAAGGGCTCATTCACACTACTTATACGGCAGCTTATTCTGAATGTAAAACACGTTCAGAATCAGCGGCGTATAAAGCAGTTCCATTCATTTCTATGGGAGCCGGCATATGAGCGCTCCCCATAGAAATGAATGGGCTGCTTTTTTCACTACGAGCAGTCCCATTGAAGTGAATGGGAAGTGCCGGCGTGTACGGTAAGCTCTGCTCATGCCGAGCCGTATACGCCGGCACTTCCCATTCACTTCAGTGGGGCTGCTCGTAGTGAAAAAAGCAGCCCATTCATTTCTATGGGGAGCGCTCATATGCCGGCTCCCATAGAAATGAATGGAACTGCTTTATACGCTACTGATTCTGAACGTGTTTTACATTCAGAATAAGCTGCCGTATACATAGTGTGAATGAGCCGTAATAAGCGATTAATACTTCAGTCTAATCCTCAGGCCAGGTTCACACTAGCATTGCCTCTTCGTTGTTCAGGTTTGTTGGTCCTGCTAAAACAGATCCCCAGCAAACCCCATTAACTATTATGGGGTTCATCGGGTGTCTGTCATTTTTAAACTGAAAGCAGCGGAGGAAAAAGTCCTTTGTCCAATGGAGACTCCGGCGCAGATGTGAATGTCGCCTTAACATTGTGTAGGGTTTTGTTTCTTATTTAACGAAAATGATGACACGAATAATCTCTGCACCGTCTAGATGCTATTGTGGGGTGTAGACATGGGTATGTATTATGGGTTAGGTTCATTCCACCCCTAGGGGACATGTCAAAAGACCACTTCTTTGCTTTTTTTCATACATTTTTTCATTTTTCTGGTCTTTTTCTTGTTATAACTGGTTGTACAGAATGAAGAACTGCAGGAATAACAGGTGAGGTGTACAATAGGGGCATTTGTGATCCTTAAAACAACTAGAGACGCTGCTCATACCTTCTTCAGTCTCCCATGCTCAGACTTAGATTATCAGCCAAGGTGCAGTCAGCTCACTACGGGGGCGGTTGTGTCATAGGTGAATGTCTTGTGAAGTTGTCACCTTCACTGAAATTGACGGTAAAACACTTGAACTGGTTCTGCCTACTCACTCCTCTTAGTCCCCCCAGGACACATCGATGTTCTCCGTCCCCAAGGACCTCTAATAGTCCATATATAAATGATCCCACCATCATCCAAATTCTCCCAAATGAATCCTCCCTTATGGTTAGAATTCTTCCCTGATAATATGAAAATACCCACAACCACCCACCGGCACCTACCTCTGATCCTTTGAGAAATTGAGCCTCCTCCTTGTCTACACAAAGGATGTCATTGCACCTACCTGTGCCAAGATGCAGACCTGAAGTGGTCTTGGAGGCTTGTAAACCCCAGGTCTGAAGTGGCTTGCGGTTTACAAGACATTTATTTGCAGGATGGATTTCAACTAAATCAATGTCTGTAGACACCAATTTAGTTAGTAGTAAAGCATGTGTTAATGGCGGCCCCGAAGTGGGCCACACAGAATCAGTGACCCCAGGGCAGCCGCCCCCTCTGACCCAGAACATATATGTATTTTCAGTCTCCCCAAGACATATATGTATTCTCAGTCCATCCAGGACACACATGTACTCTCAGTCCACCTAGGACACACATGTTTTCTCAGTCTCCTCAGGACATACATGTACTCTCGGTCCAGCCAGGACACACATGTATTCTCAGTCCACCCAGGACACACATGTATTCTCATGACACATAGGTGTATTCAGATCTTTGGGTATTTTTACTGTTTGATCGTTTATTAGTAGTCAGGGGCAAATTAAAATTGGTGAAGGCTCCTGGGAACAAAAATGTTGTCGGTCTGAATCCCATCCCAGGATCCTGATCATCAATTCTAACTCACTTTTTGGGGCTTCAATGGCTAAATCATTGCTGACGACTTGACCTTCCGATCATTCAGTATTCATGTCAGAAGAGGAATATTTGGACATGCAACAGTGACCACAATAACAACTATGTAGCCACATTGCCCCAACCACAGCCATAGTAGCCATAGTGCTCTCAATGACATCTATGCAGCCCCAGAGAACTAATAACAGCTATGTAACCTTGATAGTCACGGTGCTCCTAAAAACAGCAGATCTTTTATACTGAAAAAGTCAGTGGTCTGTGTAACGCTTCTGGTTCCTGGAGCGGGACCACTCACCTGTCCGATCACCATACTATAGGGGGCGCTAGTCCAAACCTGGATGTCCCCTTTACTTTTATGTTTGAATCTAGATACGTTCAGGATATGAATGATTTGGAAGAATGTGGGAGGAAACAAGACAGGTGTGGCAGGCATGTCACATATATATATATAGTATACAGTTCACACAGAAGATAATCTCAGCAGAAGAGGACATTTCACGGCACGGGAGGCTCTGTGCTCAGATAAGTATCATCACTGCAATATACGCTATATAGGCACAGCTGACCATATATACAGTCCTATGAAAAAGTTTGGGCACCCCTATTAATCATAATCATTTTTAGTTCTAAATATTTTGGTGTTTATAACAGCCATTTCAGTTTGATATATCTAATAACTGATGGACACACTAATATTTCAGGAGTGAAATGAGGTTTATTGTACTAACAGAAAATGTGCAATATGCATTAAACCAAAATTTGACCGGTGCAAAAGTATGGGCACCTCAACAGAAAAGTGACATTAATATTTAGTAGATCCTCCTTTTGCAAAGATAACAGCCTCTAGTCGCTTCCTGTAGCTTTTAATCAGTTCCTGGATCCTGGATAAAGGTATTTTGGACAAACAATTCAAGTTCAGTTAAGTTAGATGGTCGCCGAGCATGGACAGCCCGCTTCAAATCATCCCACAGATGTTCAATGATATTCAGGTCTGGGGACTGGGATGGCCATTCCAGAACATTGTAATTGTTCCTCTGCATGAATGCCTGAGTTGATTTGGAGCAGTGTTTTCATTGTCTTGCTGAAATATCCATCCCCGGCGTAACTTCAACTTCGTCACTGATTCTTGAACATTATTCTCAAGAATCTGCTGATACTGAGTGGAATCCATGCGACCCTCAACTTTAACAAGATTCCCGATGCCGACATTGGCCACACAGCCCCAAAGCATGATGGAACCTCCACCAAATTTTACAGTGGGTAGCATGTGTTTTTCTTGGAATGCTGTTTCTTTTTGGACGCCATGCATAACGCCTTTTTTTTATAACCAAACAACTCAATCTTTGTTTCCAAAATGAAGTTGGCTTCTCCAAATGTGCTTTTTCATACCTCAGGCAACTCTATTTGTGGCGTACGTGCAGAAACGGCTTCTTTCTCATCACTCTCCCTGACAGCTTCTATTTGTGCAAAGTGCGCTGTATAGTTGACCGATGCACAGTGACACCATCTGCAGCAAGATGATGCTGCAGCTCTTTGGAGGTGGTCTGTGGATTGTCCTTGACTGTTCTCACCATTCTTCTTCTCTGCCTTTCTGATATTTTTCTTGGCCTGCCACTTCTGGGCTTAACAAGAACTGTCCCTGTGGTCTTCCATTTCCTTACTATGTTCCTCACAGTGGAAACTGACAGGTTAAATCTCTGAGACAACGTTTTGTATCCTTCCCCTGAACAACTATGTTGAACAATCTTTGTTTTCAGATCATTTGAGAGCGGGCTGTCCATGTTCGGCGACCATCAAACTTAACTGAACTTGAATTGTTTTGTAGAAAGAAATGGTCCAAAATACCTTTATCCAGGATCCAGGAACTGATTAAAAGCTACAGGAAGTGACTAGAGGCTGTTATCTTTGCAAAAGGAGGATCTACTAAATATTAATGTCACTTTTCTGTTGAGGTGCCCATATTTTTGCACCGGTCAAATTTTGGTTTAATGCATATTGCACCTTTTCTGTTAGTACAATAAACCTCATTTCAATCCTGAAATATTACTGTGTCCATCAGTTATTAGATAGATCAAACTGAAATGGCTGTTGCAAACACCAAAATATTTAGAACTAAAAATGATTAAGATTAATAGGGGTGCCCAAACTTTTTCATAGGACTGTACGAATGGACAGGACCATATATCCCTTTAAAGGCGCTTATAGCTACTGTACTCTTCCTACTTCTCCTTAAATTTTTGGATGGGGAATTTACAACACCCAGCTTGTCCCAAGAAAGGGAAGGGTAAATGGAAACCATAAGTCCCTTATAGAACTCCTAGACATTATATCTACCTAGCCAGGGGTCAGCACTTGGTAACTTGGTATTTTTTGCTTTTAACTAACCCCCAGCAACACCGCTTTACTCGGCTGTCCTCACCGTTACTTCTATTAAAATTTGCCCTTAAAGAGCATTTCCACTTATAACATTTTTTTATTATGGTGTATTCAGGATTTAACTATTTAACCTACAGACTTTGTTAATGGCGATAAAACTTCACATATTTAAAACTAAATCCCGTCAGAAGGTGAAGAAAGTGACCTGTGAAGGTCTCCATGCTGAAGAACGTGACAAAGGTTTGATAAGATGTGCAATACTGACCACCTGTGGAGAGAAAGTGTATTGCAGCTTAGAAGAACTGTATTGTAAATGCCATTCTAGTGGTCAATGAGTTCCTAGTGTTTCTCCGATGTGGGTTTAACCCCTTCCCCTGGCAGCCAATTTTATTTTTTTTACCCCCCACCTTCCAAAAGCCATAACCTTTTCATTTGTCCTATCACTGACTTATTTTTGTGGGGCCAAAAATTCAGAATAAGGGGGAATTGGTACAAAAACCTCCTCTATTTGTGTCTTTTTATGGGTTTAGAGTTTACGACGTTCAATGTGCAGCAAAAATTGCATGATAAATATATTGTGCGGGTCAGGACGATCCGGGCGATACCAAATGTATATAGTTTTTTTTTGTAATGTTTTAATCTTTACAGAAAGTTTTTTAAAATTTTTTATAATATGTGATCTAGGGAGATGGAATGATTTGAAATTTTATATTTTTCGGATTTATTAAAAAAAAAAAAAGTAACCTTTATTTTTAGACAACAGAGGGGACTCGAACCCCAGTGGGTCTGTTCGCTAAGACAATATACTGCAATGTTGCAGTATGTAGTAAAACCTGTTGACTTCTATGGCATGCTATGATAGAATCACAGTAATGACAGGGCTGGGAGTGTTCAATAGGCTCCAAGCTGTCATGGTGATGGTTTGCTACTCCCGGGTCTCCCTCTGGGGGGCGGTGACCTGAGTGAACATGGCGGTACCCGCATGCTACTGCCCGTCAGATGTCTCAGTCACGGGAGAGACTATGTTCACATGCATTGCTGCCACAGTAGTCACCATGGTTAAAATCCTGACACCCACCATACATTTACAATGGGTGTCGGGAAGGGAATAATTGCACCCAACTGCATCATGTGAATGAGTCCATAACCGTGAAGGTCGGAGTGATTGCCAGAATGAAGGAAGAAGTCGGTTCTCCAGAGAGACCTACAGAGAGGGGTTAGGGGGAAGTCACTCAAACACTGTCCTCAGCTTCTTACAGGACTGAATACAGAAAATCCTTGACAACGTGCAAAGAAGAAGAAGAATCTACAATGAGGGGGAAGCAGAGAAATCGCTGGAGAAAGGTAACCAAGGGGCAAAAACAATAAAATTTACCAGAATGACAAGAGCAATTGAATATAATCAATATAATATAATTATATAATTGAATCCCCGGCTAGTGGTATTTTATTCCATTCGGCTTGGAGAAGACAGGTAAGTTCCTTCACCGATTTTGCACGGCTGCTGCACCCCTTAGTTCGGTGATCCAACTTGTCCCAGAGGTGCTCAGTAGGGTTCATGTCTGGGCTCTGAGCAGGCCAGTCCAGTTGGTTAACCTGATTGTTACTGTACCAAGCCATGGTAGACCTCGCTACGTGACAGCTGGCCTTGTCATCCTGGAAGTAACATTGGTCCGACCCATAGAACCGCCATAATGTAGGAAGCACATTCTTATCTAAAATATAACTCAGTGTAAAAGATCCCAATGGAACGGGTTCAGTGAAAATAGATATTTTTACTAATGTATTGTGCCACACATGGAATAGCAGAGTGCAAAATACAACTGTTATAGTCTTTTTCAAGCTCAATATTCTATGCTTGAGAAAAAACATCCATTAACTGTACGAGCAGTTGTTCTGGTGGAGGCCGGAGTAGCCAGTGTGTGGTGGTGCCAAGAATGGTGGAATTCAACCCAGAGGCTGTACGAATCTTAGTGAGAACAGAGGTTCAATTGGTTGTAGTACACTGGTTCTACAGCTCCTGTCTCTGTAAAAATGGAGTTTGTGAGTTTTGTGAGTTTGAGTTGTAGATTCACCTTAATCAGATTGGCTTCTCTCAAACTGGGAACGCCAATGGATGAGATAAATCTGAAAGACTGGTCTTAAGTGAGATGTTCTGATAAGGACAGTCCTGGAGAGGTGCGCCCCCTGTAGCGTGGCCCAAGCGGTGACCATTGGTGACGCTAGTGGAATAATAGGAACCTCCTATTATTACCTCATCCATGGGCGTTCCCAGTTTGAGAGAAGCCAACCTGATTAAGGTGAATCTACAACTCAACCATGACCGATTGAACCTCTGTTCTCACTAAGATTCGTACAGCATCTTGGTTGAATTCCACCATTCTTGGCACCACCACACACTGGCAAGGCTACTCCGGCCTCCACCAGAACAACCGCTCGTACAGTTAATTGGTGTTTTTTCTCAAGCATAGAATTGAGCTTGAAAAAGGCTATAACAGCCGAAACGTCGTATTTTGCACTCTACTATCCATATGTGGCACAGTGCATTAATAAAAATATCTATTTTCACTGAACCTGTTCCATTGGGAATCCATTGGCATCCATTAAAGGGGGACTGTGAGGTCCAAAATAACTCCTAGACCAATAATAGTGCCATGTGAGGGCCTGTAATAGGGGCAGAAGCCTACCTGTATGGCCAGAAACCGATGAAGCACTGCAGAGATAATCAGCTTTTTAAGGATATGCAAATCTCAAGTATATTGGGGGTGGGGCCTGATTTGCTGTATTTGCCTGGGAGTTGTAGTTTTGCAACAGTTGAAGAGCCAGGGGTTGGAGATGATGGTTTAGATGCACCCAAGTTTGCCAAGTACGAAACGGCAGTCTTAGGCCCGGGTGACATTTGCATTCGGTAATCCGTTTGGGGGGTCCCTAATGGAATACCGAACGAATTGGCAAGTAGTGAACAGTGAAAGCACATATATTGGGGTCCGTGTGCTTTCCACACGGTGTCCGCATGGAACATGCAGAGAGCAAAGTACTTCATGATCTAATTTCCTGTCCGAATGACTGGTGCGGAGACCGTGTGGAAAGCACATGGACTCCATTATAGTCTATAGGGTCCATGTGCTTTCACTGCACACCACTTGCCAATGCGTTCGGTAGTCAGTTCCCTGAACGGATTACCGAACGCAGATGTCACCCAGGCCTTAGTAAATCTGCCCCAATGTATCAGTCTGAAGACATTGCACAAACATTGAGCTCTGAGAAGTTTCTTGCCATGATTTTACGCTACGCCGATCATTATCTGATAAAAATGATTTTATTCTACCGGTTGTTCAGACTGCGGAGATATCTTATATGTGAATAAAAAAATTCTACAAACAAAGTGGTTTATCATTTTTCATTATTATTAATATATAATTTTTTTCAACAAACTTTATTAAACCTTGTTCCTTCCTAATAGGAGATTTAAAGGGATTCTATAATCTGTCGGCCATTTTCCTTACACGAGCGTCTGTTCGGCAACATGAAAATGGCCGACGGATGGGTGCAGTCGGCTCTTTTGGCTGCAGCCGATGACGCGACGAAGAGGCGGTCAGGAGAAGAAGACAGAGGTGTCACTGGAGAGTCTTTGTCATCACTCTGCTTTAGGAGCAAAGATAAGATAAGATAAGATAATCCTTTAATAGTCCCTCCATGAGGATATTCAGTGTTACAGCGGCATGGATGATACAGTAATATATCACAAAAACACATACAAGCTCATAGCAGATAGAAAGATACTAGAAGTCCTAGCAACGAAGAAGAAAAACGGGATAGAATCCCTTTAAAACTGCGATCCTCTAATATACGAGAATACGGGTCGATTACCATTCGCACGGTCATATCAAGTTTTTTGTTACAAATTTGCTAAATTTAGTAAGATTCTTAAAAAAAGAGACTGCACTAACACGTGAACATACCTGGAGAGACGTCCTATGAGACCGTAACAGGCTTCTAGACGTATCTGACCTGAGGGTTGTGGTCCCAGAAGGCCACAGTGACCCATCAGGACCCTCCTAGATAACGTGACCCTGGCGGGAGCCCATACAATCTTTCCAATCATCCAGAACTATAATATCATCTAAACTATCGCCCATGAGATAGTCACAGAAGCCAGTGACGTCACCTCAGCCGTCAGTACTATGAGTCATGTGTAACGTGACCGGAAGTACATTCTGGCGGGCAATCTGAAAAGGCGGGAATTCACATATATAGCAGAGGTGTCGGGGGCTACAGGTAACGCTATAGGTCACCCCATTCTTTTTTGTCAGCGATACTCCGCTATACATCAGCTATGACGCCTGGAAGAGCAACGGGTCACCTCAGGGCGGCAGCAAACTGGCTAGAGGATCCCGTCTACCTCTACAGGTTGTTCTCGTTCCTCTCACGTACCATTGCAGACGATGGCGGTACACCAAGAACACAACAGGTAGTGAAGAGGACCATGTGTACAGTCAGTCTCTTGCGGCTCCGGGGTGACTTGCTGCTCTTCCAGGTGTCATAGAAGGTGACAACGCACCGACATAGAAGGCTGAGGACACCCTCGGGGGGGAGCTAGTGATTGTTATTTGCAGCGTCTGGTCTGGATGCGTATTAGTCTAGGGTGTATGGTCTGGATTTTCTATTATATGAGGGGGTTCTCTATTTATTTGGTGTGAGCTTTGTATTTATATAGGGGGTCAGGGGGTTTATATTATTGCAGCGGGTCTAGTCTTGGAGTCGTATGTATATAGGGGGCTTACTCCAGTGTGTGGTCTACATTTATTTATGGGGGGCCTAGACTATGTCTTTTATTACTTTAGGGGGTCTGTATTTCTATAGGGGGCCTATTCTGAGGTTTAGATTACTTGAGGGGTCCAGTGTGGGGTCTGCATTTATTTATGGGGGCCTAGTCTATGTCTTTTATTACTTTAGGGGGTCTGTATTTCTATAGGGGGCCTATTCTGAGGTTTAGATTACTTGAGGGGTCCAGTGTGGGGTCTGCATTTATTTACGGGGGTCTAGTCTGTGTCTTTTATTACTTTAGGGGTTCTGGGGTCTGTATTTATATAGGGGCCCTATTATAAGGTTTATATTACTTGAGTGGGTATATATGTATTTATCATAGGGTCTATATTTATGGGTATGTTTTATGGGTTCATGACTTTAGGGGGTCTAGCCATAATGTATGGTCTGTATTTATCTAGAAGGTCTTATATGGGGTCTCTATTTATTACTTAAAGGGGTCCATATTTATTTAGGGTCCTATCTTGACACATAGGAAATTCTTGGCTATACCTGTGTAACTAAGCGCGACCTTACGTGACCTGAGCTGGTTGGCTCATTGGGCATTTTCTGTGTATTAGGAAAGGTTAAGGATGTGGAGACCAGCGCGGACCCTTAAGTGGGTGATATTCCTGTATTTCCAAGACATGCAGGCTGAGGTGCGGAGCCATAATTCAGTATTTGGGATCAGTTGTCTTATACGGAGTCAATCAGGATCCATAGGAAGAAATGGTCTCATCTCTATAGCGTATCCATACATGTACAGTCCTATGAAAAAGTTTGGGCACCCCTATTAATCATAATCATTTTTAGTTCTAAATATTTTGGTATTTGCAACAGCCATTTCAGTTTGATATATCTAATAACTGATGGACACAGTAATATTTCAGGATTGAAATGAGGTTTATTGTACTAACAGAAAATGCGCAATATGCATTAAACCAAAATTTGACCGGTGCAAAAGTATGGGCACCTCAACAGAAAAGTGACATTAATATTTAGTAGATCCTCCTTTTGCAAAGATAACAGCCTCTAGTCGCTTCCTGTAGCTTTTAATCAGTTCCTGGATCCTGGATAAAGGTATTTTGGACAAACAATTCAAGTTCAGTTAAGTTAGATGGTCGCCGAGCATGGACAGCCTGCTTCAAATCATCCCACAGATGTTCAATGATATTCAGGTCTGGGGACTGGGATGGCCATTCCAGAACATTGTAATTGTTCCTCTGCATGAATGCCTGAGGATTTGGAGCGGTGTTTTGGATCATTGTCTTGCTGAAATATCCATCCCCGGCGTAACTTCAACTTCGTCACTGATTCTTGAACATTATTCTCAAGAATCTGCTGATACTGAGTGGAATCCATGCGACCCTCAACTTTAACAAGATTCCCGGTGCCGGCATTGGCCACACAGCCCCAAAGCATGATGGAACCTCCACCAAATTTTACAGTGGGTAGCATGTGTTTTTCTTGGAATTCTGTTTCTTTTTGGACGCCATGCATAACGCCTTTTTTTACAACCAAACAACTCAATCTTTGTTTCCAAAATGAAGTTGGCTTCTCCAAATGTGCTTTTGCATACCTCAGGCAACTCTATTTGTGGCGTACGTGCAGAAACAGCTTCTTTCTCATCACTCTCCCATACAGCTTCTCCTTGTGCAAAATGCGCTGTATTGCTGACCGATGCACAGTGACACCATTTGCAGCAAGATGATGCTGCAGCTCTTTGGAGGTGTCTGTGGATTGTCCTTGACTGTTCTCACCATTCTTCTTCTCTGCCTTTCTGATATTTTTCTTGGCCTGCCACTTCTGGGCTTAACAAGAACTGTCCCTGTGGTCTTCCATTTCCTTACTATGTTCCTCACAGTGGAAACTGACAGGTTAAATCTCTGAGACAACTTTTTGTATCTTTCCCCTGAACAACTATGTTGAACAATCTTTGTTTTCAGATCATTTGAGAGCGGGCTGTCCATGTTCGGCGACCATCAAACTTACCTGAACTTGAATTGTTTTGTAGAATGAAATGGTCCAAAATACCTTCATCCAGGATCCAGGAACTGATTAAAAGCTACAGGAAGCGACTAGAGGCTGTTATCTCTGCAAAAGGAGGATCTACTAAATATTAATGTCACTTTTCTGTTGAGGTGCCCATACTTTTGCATCGGTCAAATTTTGGTTTAATGCATATTGCGCATTTTCTGTTAGTACAATAAACCTCATTTCAATCCTGAAATATTACTGTGTCCATCAGTTATTAGATATATCAAACTGAAATGGCTGCTGCAAACACCAAAATATTTAGAACTAAAAATGATTAAGATTAATAGGGGTGCCCAAACTTTTTCATAGGACTGTATATGGAGGTGCCGGCATGTAGGGCCCAGTCATACTTGCAAAAATGAGGACTGCGAGGGGGAATCTGTCTTAATTCCTCATCACTTTTCGTCCCCCCACCATATCTCATTCATCTCTTCTTTCATCTACAGGAAAAAAAAAAACATGGGCAATTGCTTATCCTCAGTCAACTGTATGAAGATTCTGAAGAAGCCAAAAATACAGAAAAATTTCAGCTATGAAGCCCTGCAGAATAGTGAGCGCAGCTCTGGAGTATAATACAGTATGTAACTCAGGATCAGTACAGGATAAGTAATGTATGTACACAGTGACTGCACCAGCAGAATAGTGAGCGCAGCTCTGGAGTATCATACAGGATATAACTCAGGATCAGTACAGGATAAGTAATGTAATGTATGTACACAGTGACTGCACCAGCAGAATAGTAAGTGCAGCTCTGGAGTATAATAAAGGATAATTAATGTAATGTATGTACACAGTGACTGTACCAGCAGAATAGTGAGTGCAGCTCTGGAGTATAATACAGGATAAGTAATGTAATGTATGTACACAGTGACTGCACCAGCAGAATAGTGAGCGCAGCTCTGGAGTATAATACAGGATGTAACTCAGGATCAGTACAGGATAAGTAATGTAATGTATGTACACAGTGACTGTACCAGCAGAATAGTGAGCGCAGCTCTGGAGTATAATACAGTATGTAACTCAGGATCAGTACAGCATAAGTAATGTAATGTATGTACACAGTGACTGCACCAGCAGAATAGTGAGTACAGCTCTGGAATATAATACAGGATGTAACTCAGGATCAGTACAGGATAAGTAATGTAATGTATGTACACAGTGACTGTACCAGCAGAATAGTGAGTGCAGCTCTGGAGTATAATACAGGATAAGTAATGTAATGTATGTACACAGTGACTGCACCAGCAGAATAGTGAGCGCAGCTCTGGAGTATAATACAGGATAAGTAATGTAATGTATGTACACAGTGACTGTACCAGCAGAATAGTGAGCGCAGCTCTGGAGTATAATACAGGATGTAACTCAGGATCAGTACAGGATAAGTAATGTAATGTATGTACACAGTGACTGCACCAGCAGAATAGTGAGCGCAGCTCTGGAGTATAATACAGGATAAGTAATGTAATGTATGTACACAGTGACTGTACCAGCAGAATAGTGAGCGCAGCTCTGGAGTATAATACAGGATAAGTAATGTAATGTATGTACACAGTGACTGCACCAGCAGAATAGTACAGTCCTATGAAAAAGTTTGGGCACCCCTATTAATCTTAATCATTTTTAGTTCTAAATATTTTGGTATTTGCAACAGCCATTTCAGTTTGATATATCTAATAACTGATGGACACAGTAATATTTCAGGATTGAAATGAGGTTTATTGTACTAACAGAAAATGTGCAATATGCATTAAACCAAAATTTGACCGGTGCAAAAGTATGGGCACCTCAACAGAAAAGTGACATTAATATTTAGTAGATCCTCCTTTTGCAAAGATAACAGCCTCTAGTCGCTTCCTGTAGCTTTTAATCAGTTCCTGGATCCTGGATGAAGGGATTTTGGACAAACAATTCAAGTTCAGTTAAGTTAGATGGTCGCCGAGCATGGACAGCCTGCTTCAAATCATCCCACAGATGTTCAATGATATTCAGGTCTGGGGACTGGGATGGCCATTCCAGAACATTGTAATTGTTCCTCTGCATGAATGCCTGAGGATTTGGAGCGGTGTTTTGGATCATTGTCTTGCTGAAATATCCATCCCCGGCGTAACTTCAACTTCGTCACTGATTCTTGAACATTATTCTCAAGAATCTGCTGATACTGAGTGGAATCCATGCGACCCTCAACTTTAACAAGATTCCCGATGCCGGCATTGGCCACACAGCCCCAAAGCATGATGGAACCTCCACCAAATTTTACAGTGGGTAGCATGTGTTTTTCTTGGAATGCTGTTTCTTTTTGGACGCCATGCATAACGCCTTTTTTTATAACCAAACAACTCAATTTTTGTTTCCAAAATGAAGCTGCCTTGTCCAAATGTGCTTTTTCATACCTCAGGCAACTCTATTTGTGGCGTACGTGCAGAAACGGCTTCTTTCTCATCACTCTCCCATACAGCTTCTATTTGTGCAAAGTGCGCTGTATAGTTGACCGATGCACAGTGACACCATCTGCAGCAAGATGATGCTGCAGCTCTTTGGAGGTGGTCTGTGGATTGTCCTTGACTCTTCTCACCATTCTTCTTCTCTGCCTTTCTGATATTTTTCTTGGCCTGCCACTTCTGGGCTTAACAAGAACTGTCCCTGTGGTCTTCCATTTCCTTACTATGTTCCTCACAGTGGAAACTGACAGGTTAAATCTCTGAGACAACGTTTTGTATCCTTCCCCTGAACAACTATGTTGAACAATCTTTGTTTTCAGATCATTTGAGAGCGGGCTGTCCATGTTCAGCGACCATCAAACTTAACTGAACTTGAATTGTTTTGTAGAAAGAAATGGTCCAAAATCCCTTCATCCAGGATCCAGGAACTGATTAAAAGCTACAGGAAGCGACTAGAGCAGTGGCGTAACTAGGAATGGCGGGGCCCCGTGGCGAACTTTTGACATGGGGCCCCCCCTCCCCAAACCGATGCCGAAGACCTCGACTGACCCCCTCCTCCGCACTCTATTATGTCCCTTAGTAAGCCCTGCACACAGTATTATCCCCAATAGTGTCCCCTGCACACACAGTATTAACCCCTATAGTGTCCAATGCACACAGTATTAACCCCTATAGTGTCCAATGCACACAGTATTATCCCCCATAGTGTCCCCTGCACACACAGTATTTACCCCTAGTGTCCCCTGCACACACAGTATTATTAACCCCTATAGTGTCCAATGCACACACAGTATTAACCCCTATAGTGTCCAATGCACACACAGTATTAACCCCTATAGTGTCCAATGCACACACAGTATTAACCCCTATAGTGTCCAATGCACACAGTATTATTAACCCCTATAGTGTCCAATGCACACAGTATTATTAACCCCTATAGTGTCCAATGTACACACAGTATTAACCCCTATAGTGCCCCTGCACACACAGTATTATCCCCCATAGTGTCCCCATATGTCCCACTGTGGACACCTATAAACATTTATACTCTGGGGTCTGAAAAGACCCCAGAGTATAATAATCGGAGACCCGGGGGATTAAAACCATTAAAAGAACAGAGACAGTTGCTTACCTGTTCCTGTCGGCTGTCCTGTCCGCTCTTGTCCAGCTTTAATGACGTCAGACGTCACATGACCCGGGAAGCTGGCCTGGGTCATGTGACGTCAGACACGAATGACGGAGGCCTGGCAGGATCGCGGAGAGGTAAGTAACACTGTTTTTTATGTTACCTTACCCCTCCCGGTGCGCCGATCATTATACTCGGGGGTCTGCAAAGACCCCCGAGTATAATGATAGCCTCTGTGGGCCCCGCAGTGTCACTTGCCGATCCCGGCCCAGCCAGGATCGGCAAGTGAATGGGGCCCGTAACGGACTTTTAAAAAAAAAACAAAAAAAAACGCAGCGGTAGCGGCTGTCACCGGGCCCCCTAATGACCCGGGCCCTGTGGCAGCTGCTACTGCTGCTACCACGGTAGTTACGCCCCTGGACTAGAGGCTGTTATCTTTGCAAAAGGAGGATGTACTAAATATTAATGTCACTTTTCTGTTGAGGTGCCCATATTTTTGCACCGGTCAAATTTTGGTTTAATGCATATTGCGCATTTTCTGTTAGTACAATAAACCTCATTTCAATCCTGAAATATTACTGTGTCCATCAGTTATTAGATATATCAAACTGAAATGACTGTTGCAAACACCAAAATATTTAGAACTAAAAATGATTAAGATTAATAGGGGTGCCCAAACTTTTTCATTGGACTGTAAGTGCAGCCATTTTCAGTGGCTTCTACTCTGATCTATCACATTGTAGTAAGTTATCATATGTTAATAATTATGTATATTTTATGTCCACAGATGATGAAGAGGATACAGGACGTGCGCTGATACATGATATACTGGTGTATGATCAGAGTCCTGTCAGAGCAGGGGAGAATATTGATTTATCTGGTGTGTATACCAATAGCATATATGGTTAGGAATTCTACTTGGGTTTGCAGGTCCAGTGCTGCCCGCACAATACCTTTTATTGATCCCCCGCCCCCCCAAAAGCTTTTGTTGTACCATACAGAGCTGAACTATAAACACCAGATAGTGCCCAAATAATATGGATGTTGGGTACAAGCTATGGGTGCCCAGGTAGTTAGACCCACTGATGGCCCGTCATGCTTGCAGGGTCTGGTTTTGCAGGAGCCACAGATTTAACCCATGACAAACAACTTGCTGGATTTTTGTGCCACCATTTGTAACGGGATTAGCTCAGGGATCGTTGTCTCTACAGATAGATGAGCACAGCAATGAAAGTCCGATCCAGCCAAGTATGGTGCAATCAGCCACAAATCGTTTTATTAGGGCTTCTCAGACAAAATAAAACAATTGCAATACATAATAAAATCCTAGCTGTCCAGCCATATATAAAGCAGCTCAGGGTGGGTTCACACCTGCGCCCGGTCTCCGCTTTCTGGGTGTTTGTCTTCTGCCCAAGGAACTGGACAGGAGATGGAATCCTGGAAGTCAGTATTCGCCCGTGAACATCTTGTGCCTCTCTGCGGCAAAACCGTCTACTGTCCAGTTTCTCGGGTAGAAGACGGAAACCTGCAAAGTGGAGACCGGGCTCAGTTGTGGACCAGCCCTCAGTCTACATACCCTTATAAAACTCCGTGACTCTCCTTTTCTGTTTGCAGATGATATATTTCATATAATGGAGTCTATTCCAGAAGCCTGTGCTATAATATATGACAACTGTCCAATAGAAGGTGAGAGGATCCAATGACCCCATATTTGTGATTTAGTATCTATACATAGAACAAATTTAGTTTTTTTCATTTTGTTTCTTACAGATGAACCGCAACAATTTAATGGATTTGCTAAATATATGTATGTAAGAGGTAAGACATTGTATTGGTGCAGTCTATTACGTTATGACTTTAAGATGATCGGAACCAACTTAAGTCAGAGCAGAAGATTTCCTGTTTTTGTACTTGGTGCATTCTCAGAATCTCCTATGTAAGCTTCCCTCTCCCCTCGCTCAGTGTCAGCTCCGAATGAGTTCTGGTATTATACGCCACATAGTCTGTAAGCAGAGTATTTCAATAGGCTTTATAGTCTAGGAGCTCCAGGCCAGGTTTAGCACTTTTTGGACTTACACTTGGCACAATTTATATACAGCAGAGGAGGCTATTTCTCTTTACTCCTTCCTTAATCCTCTGACCCTTTCCACCATAACAATCCAGCCACAACTTTATTAAACAATATGAACATATCAGCAGAACCCCGCTACTCCATGACGATCTGTATGGCGCGTCACCAGAATGCTCCGCCACCGCTTGCGGTGTGCATATATGAGATGTTCAGCGGGTGACGCGCCTCTCCTCTTCTCTCCGGATACCAAAGGGGCAGGGGACAAGGTCCTGCCAATATGCCAGCTGTGACACCTAGGGATAACAACAGAAACAAATAAATAACCATGGAATAAAAAACTGTACAACACGGCATAAAAAAAGAAAAAGAAGAAGGTGCAGGAGAGGGGGAGGAGGCACTTAGAGGAAGGGAGGGTGGGGAAATCCTTGTGACGTTGGCGCTGGCGGGGATCCGAAAGGAAGTCCCCGTCCAGCGCTGGCGGCTAAATAACCAGCTGGAGGCTCCACCCCCTCCCCTCCCAGGCAACATCAGCCGCCAGGATGGAGGGGGAGGGTGGAGAGGAGCGCACCACGCTCAGTCCGCCCGGCTCAAACCACTATTGGGAAAATGCCACAAGCTTCCTGCTCTACCATTCCCCCCAACTTGTAGACTAATACCGGTCTGCTCTCCTAGGAGCCTCAGGCCAGGCTTAGCACTCATTGGAACAACACCCTGCAACTGGACACTGTAGGTCACCTTTGTAGAACTGAAAGAAATTTATGGGACTGATTTATTTTGAGTAGTTGGTATCTAAGTTTCCGCACTGGTCAGCAGTGGAGATTAACCAGCGAGGTTACGTGATCTTTATTCTGTGAGCCAGGGGTCCAGTGATATGGGGCCGCCTGTTAGCCTGAACTACTGCTACCTAACCTACAGATCTATAGGTTCTGGGTGAGAAACTAAACAGTTGTCTCCTAAGACTAGGTACTGGCTAACTCTCTACTAACAGGAAGGTACTACTAGAAAATTACTAAGGTACCACCAAAGTGCTAGCAAGTGCTACTAGGCCAGAAGTAGATAGCTCTGTACTCTGTATAGTCTCTAGGTGAGTATTGCATCCACAGCTCACATTGACGTGCATAGGAGCTGAGCTTAAGTAATGCCATTTAGCCTGTATACAGTGTACAGAGCAATCTGCTTATGGATCCGTGCTCTGTGTAGTAGAGACCAGAAGTAACCCCAAATGACTGATCAGTGCACAGGTCAACTGTTGCGCCATTAACCCTAATATTAATTATTGCCCTACAAAGCGCCATGCAACAAGATAAGGGTCAATGTAATGATAGCATTGTGCCCACTTGTGAAGAGACGCGGTCGTAGTTAGGGCACTTTATAGGCCACAGTCTTGAAGAGGCTTGCAGCCTATAAGTAAGAATGGTAAAGCAGGAAGACATCAGCTTCCTCCTCTACCATGCATAACAACTGTAGTGGTCTTCTTGTAAATGTGATACAGTTGAAATTGTTTCCTTTATCTGTGGCCGTTTCCCCTCCCCCCACCTCCTTGCTAGCTACACAAGTGTAAGGAGATATTAATATTTGTTATAACATCATTTACAGGTACAAATACTGTTAATCTGGACTCTAAAATTATAACTTGGCATCAAATTGACACCAAAATTTTGAAGTTGCCAAGTGATACTCACAAAATATTAAACTGCATAGGAGCTGCGTACACAAAACAGAAGGATCTTTTCAGTCCAAGCTATTTGCAGAGCGGCTTCACCTTTTATTGGATATTCAGTGGATCTATAAAGATAGGATGTAACAATGTGCAGTACAAAATTGGATGTATCCCTTTAAATAATCCAATGTATGTTTTCCTAATTTGTAGGTACATTGGTTAAATTTCCTATACAAGGGACAAGTCCTGATCCACAGGCTATAACTTCTATTAAAGATCCTACACAAGGTAAGAAGATAAAACATATAAAGACCTCCCGACACCACATATGGAATAATATTAAACATTTATGGAACTATTTGTTATTTGTTTCTTTTTGTTTCTAAATCTGTAGATGAAGCCGATGGATCGGACGGATTTACCAAATATATGTGTTTTTGGAGAAATGTAAAAAAATGTAAGGAAATAAAGTATTGTATATGGTTCTCTATGAGGATACATAGAGTAGTAGGAGCCATGTGATAAAAAACAAAATGGGGCCCCCTGCTGGTCCTGACTGATCACAACTCAAGACTTATTCCGAAATTGAATAATAAATTTCTGTTTATTTTCCTACAGATTTCAAGATTTTTTTTTGCTGTTTTTTCCCTAATTCTTCAGGTGAGTTCCCACTCTTTATAGTTTTTTAGTTTTAACCCTTCCTTCCACTGATGCGATGGTGCTGGTCTCCCTGGAGCCAGTGGCGTAACTAGGAATGGCGGGGCCCCATGGCGAACTTTTGACATGGGCCACCCCGAGTGACACCGAAGACCTTGACCGACCCCCTCCTCCACATTTCTGCACGCTCTATTATGCCCCTAGTGGCCCCTGCACACAGTATGATATCCCTTAGTGGCCCCTGCACACAGTATGATATCCCTTAGTGGCCCCTGCACACAGTATGATATCCCTTAGTGGCCCCTGCACACAGTATTATGCCCCATAGTGGCCCCTACACACAGTAGTATGCCCCATAGTGGCTCCTGCACACAGTATTATGTCCCATAGTGGCTCCTGCACACAGTATTATGTCCCATAGTGGCTCCTGCACACAGTATTATGCCCCATAGTGGCCCCTGCACACACTATTATGCCCCATAGTGGCCCCTGCACACAGTATTATGCCCCATAGTGGCCCCTGCACTCAGTATTATGTCCCACTGTGGACACCCATAAACAATTATTATACTCTGGAGTCTTTTCATAATCAGAGACCCAGGGGGAATAAAGACATTAAAAAAAACACTGTTACTTACCTGTCCCCTGTCTCTGCTGCAGTCCTCTTCTGTTGTCCTTCTTCAATGACGTTGGACATCACATGACCTGGGACGCAGGCCGGGTTCATGTGATGTCAGAGACATCAGACAACTAGACCTGAAGCCTGCCCGCATCGTGTAGAGGTAAGTAACAGTGTTTTTTATATTTCTTACCTCCCTCTGATCATTATACTCGGAGGTCTGCAAAGACCCCCGAGTATAATGATAGTCTTTGTGGGGCCTGCGGTGTCACTTACCGATCGGTAAGTAAATAGGGCCTGTTACCGTCTGTGACCGTCTTTACCAAGAATAGTATTTAGCCTTTACCCTGGGATAAGATCCGGTGGATCAGGGCAAATTTTGTTGACGAGCAGAACACTTCAGGGGCATAGCGGGAAAAGTCGTAAGCCGTCGGGGATGGCGTGACAGCAGAGTCAAATCAGGACTGTCGTGCCAGATCCAGGATGGTTGGGAGCTATGATTAATAAATAGCACTAATAGACTTTTTTTTTTAAAGTTTTTGTGCACGGAAAACCCTTTTAAGACTTGTTCCTAAACTGAATAATATATTTTATTTTCCAACAGATTTCATGTATTTGTTTGGCTGTTTTACCCGTAATTCTTCTGGTGAGTTCTCTCTTATAGTATTTTCGTTTTAACCCTTCTTGCCCTGTAATTTTATGTTGTCACTGAGGCGATGGTGTTGGATCCCCTATAGTGCCCCCTGCTACTTTTCTCCCATGTGGTGTTGTTTTGAGGTCTCCTTGGTGTTAGGTGCGAATGAAGGCACAGAAGACAAGATGGCGGTGGTAACAGGCGCAGCTTGTAGATCAGTATATTTAGTGAGGTTCATCCAGTTACAAAGCAAGATGGAGGCAAAATTTACCTACAGCAGCAGGATCCACACATATGGCCCGTATACACATGGACAGGGGGTGATTGCTCTTCACCACTTCCTCAGTCCTCCGACCCTTTCCACTATGTCTATCCATGGAGACCCCTGAGACCTAGTCCTTCTTTCCAACCAGTATTGGGAAAAAGCAGGGCACGTTGTGGCCATGGATATCTAAGTTTCTGCACTGATCAGCAGTGGAGATTAACCAGTGAGGTTACATGGTCTTGGTTCTGTGAGCCTGGGGTCCGGTGACATGGGACTGCTTGTAAGCCTGAACTCCTGCTGCCTAACCTACAGAGATATAGGTGCTGTGCGAGAAGCAAAACACTAACACTGGCTAGTAGCTACTAACTAACTCTCTACTAACAGGTAGTTACTACTTAGGTACTACTAGAGAGCTACTAAGGTACCATCAAAGTTCTAGCAAGTGCTACTAAGGCCAGAAGCAGATAGCTCTGTACACTGTATAGTCTCCAGGTAAGTATGGCATCCGCAGCTCAAGTTGATGTCAACGGAAGCTGAGATTCAGTAATGCCACTGAGCCTGTATACAGTGTATGGAGCTACCTGCTTCTGGATCCATGCTCTGTGTAGTACAGGGACCTCCGGCATACATTCTTACTTGTAGGCCAGAGGCTTGAAGCCTACAAGTAAGAATGGTACAGCAGGAAGCCATCAGCTTCCTCCTCTACCATGCATAACAAATGTATTGGTGTACAGCTGAAATTGTTGCCTTTGTTTCCGGTGGCCCCGGGATGGGTCTTTGCCCCCCTACTCCCTTGCTAGCTATGCAGCTGCATGAAGATATTACTATTTGCTATCACATCATTTACAGGCTTACAGGTGATACTAATAGGCAGGACTCAGAATTATAACATGGCTTTAAAATGACATTAAAATTGTCAGGTGACACTCACAAAACATTTCCCTGCATAGGAGCTGCGTACACAATACAGAAGGAACTTTTTAGTCATAACTATTTGCAGAGTGGCTCCACATTTTATTGGATATTCATTGGATCAATAAAAATTGGATGTAACAATGTGCAGAACTTTACAAAATGGGATGTATCCCTTTAAATAAACCAATGTATTTTTTTTTGTATTATTTTTGTAGATAAATTTCCTATTGAAGAGACAAGTTTTGATCCACATACTATAATTTCTATTGAAGATCCTACACAAGGTAAGAAGACAAAACACACAAAAACATCCCAACCTCCTGACACTACATTTGAGTTAATATTAAAGGGATCCAATCATTGGAATCCCATTTTTTCTCCCCAACATGTAGGAATAGCCTTAAGGCCTTAAGAAAGGATATTCTTCTCCTACCTTTAGATGTCTTCTCTGCACAGCCGTTCGGTAGAAATCCTGGTTTTCTTCTGTATGCAAATGAGTTCTCTCGCAGCACTGGAGGGCGGGCCCCAGCACTCAAACAGCACTGGGGGAGTCCCCAATGCTTCGGGAGAACTCTCCAGCGCCGCCCCTATCTTCGTCTGGAACGTCTTTCCCTGCATCTTCTTCCGTCCTATGTTTCAACCCTCTAGGTGTGCACAGTCGGGTCTTCCATCGTGCCTTGGGCAGAGCCGGCTGTGCATACCCGCGGCCATTTTCTTGTGGCCATTTACACAGTAAGATTTTTAATCAAGAATTAAGATGTAGCAAGATTTAACTTGACTTTTTTTAGCTGTGAGTTATCAAGTGGCTAATTCTGTATATTTTCTGTTCACAGAGGAACCTGATGAAGAGAATTTAGAAAATGTGGTGATATATAAGGAGTATGGTCAACATAATATAGCCCGAGCAGGGGAGAATATTGATTTTCCTGGTGAGTATACCAATAGCACATATAGCTATAAGGACAGCCTATATATACCCCTGGACAAACAGATGTCAAAGGAGGGAGGGAGGGCTAGTGACCCTGAGCTCAACCCAGACACAGCTTTCCTGCAGCCAGGAAAACATCCTTCTTTCTCAGGATCTTGCAGTAGAAAGCAAGAGAAGGGGGGCAATATGGTAGAGAGGCAGGGAAGAGCTAGAGTCTTGGTCACATCTGAGAGAACAGCTAACGAGAGTTGATGTGTCCATTGTGCAACCGAGACTCTTAACATTATCCAAGAGCACCTGAATCAGCAGCAATGGCATAACTAGGAATGGCGTGGCCCTGTGGCAAACGTTTGAAATGGCCCCCCCGACCGTCCAATTGGACCCTGACTGACCAATTCCCCCCCCCCATTCCTGCACACAGTATTATGCCCCATAGTGGCCCCTGCACACAGTATTATGCCCCATAGTGGCCCCTGCACACAGTATTATGCCCCATAGTGGCCCCTGCACACAGTATTATGCCCCATAGTGGCCACTGCACACAGGATTATGCCCCATTGTGGACACCCATGTACAATTATTATACTCGGGGGTCTTTTCAAACCCCAGAGTATAATAATCGGAGACTCAGAGAAAAATACAAACATAAAAACACTGTGGCAGCCCCTATCGCTGCTACCCGATATTTACGCCCCTGATCAGTGGTGGTGGCAGCGTGTATTAGGAGTTCGTGGACTGTGTTGGAGTGCGACTTGTGTTCTATTTGCAGCCTGAGTGAAGGGGAAGTGCAAGATTGAATGAGCGGAGTTGAGTCAACCCCTGACAGCCGCACTCGCGTCACGTTCTAGGAAGGCCCGTACATAACAGGGGGTGACAATTGTTTGGTTTGGTTCTGTTTTATAAATATTTCTTTTTTTTTTTACTTACAGAAAACTTGCTAAATTGTCCTATCCAGGAGACCGATTCATATATTCAGATCTGTGCCAAGACATATCAGGGGTCCTCGTAGAAGCCAACAACCAAACATCAAAGAACCTATAAAAAATACAAAAAAAATAATACTTGGAGACTTCAGGGCGCACGATCCATCTTCGGGACTTCTCCCCTCTTTCTCTTTAGTAACCTGTTGTTGAGTCTCCCGTTTGGATAGAAGTTGTACAATCCTTGTAGTTGGTGGTGCAATAATATCCATATGTCTGGGTTGATGTTTTCACGTGATCTGGACATGTAAAAATACCTCTTGTCGACCAACGTTACAGCTGTACTCCGATTGACTTTGTAAACAGCTATTGGCCATCCATTGGCCGTCCCGTGCCACGTGACTTGGGACAGATCTATGAAAGGGATTCCTGCGGAACATAAGAGCTAGATAGTATCCTCTTATTGGTTGGCTCATGTCACGTGATTCGGGACAGTTTTATGAATGGGAAATTCGCTGATGGACTATTTGGTTTGGCTTTCACCTTTGCAAATTAAGATTTTTGAGATATATATATATATATATATATATATATATATATATATATACACACTCACCGGCCACTTTATTAGGTACACCATGCTAGTAACGGGTTGGACCCCCTTTTGCCTTCAGAACTGCCTCAATTCTTCGTGGCGTAGATTCAACAAGGTGCTGGAAGCATTCCTCAGAGATTTTGGTCCATATTGACATGATGGCATCACACAGTTGCCGCAGATTTGTCGGCTGCACATCCATGATGCGAATCTCCCGTTCCACCACATCCCAAAGATGCTCTATTGGATTGAGATCTGGTGACTGTGGAGGCCATTGGAGTACAGTGAACTCATTGTCATGTTCAAGAAACCAGTCTGAGATAATTCCAGCTTTATGACATGGCATTGCATTATCCTGCTGAAAGTAGCCATCAGATGTTGGGTACATTGTGGTCATAAAGGGATGGACATGGTCAGCAACAATACTCAGGTAGGCTTTGGCATTGCAACGATGCTCAATTGGTACCAAGGGGCCCAAAGAGTGCCAAGAAAATATTCCCCACACCATGACACCACCACCACCAGCCTGAACCGTTGATACAAGGCAGGATGGATCCATGCTTTCATGTTGTTGATGCCAAATTCTGACCCTACCATCCGAATGTCGCAGCAGAAATCGAGACTCATCAGACCAGGCAACGTTTTTCCAATCTTCAATTGTCCAATTTCGATGAGCTTGTGCAAATTGTAGCCTCAGTTTCCTGTTCTTAGCTGAAAGGAGTGGCACCCGGTGTGGTCTTCTGCTGCTGTAGCCCATCTGCCTCAAAGTTGGACGTACTGTGCGTTCAGAGATGCTCTTCTGGCTACCTTGGTTGTAACGGGTGGCTATTTGAGTCACTGTTGCCTTTCTATCAGCTCGAACCAGTCTGGCCATTCTCCTCTGACCTCTGGCATCAACAACGCATTTCCGCCCACAGAACTGCCGCTCACTGGATGTTTTTTCTTTTTCGGACCATTCTCTGTAAACCCTAGAGATGGTTGTGCGTGAAAATCCCAGTAGATCAGCAGTTTCTGAAATACTCAGACCAGCCCTTCTGGCACCAACAACCATGCCACGTTCAAAGGCACTCAAATCACCTTTCTTCCCCATACTGATGCTCGGTTTGAACTGCAGGAGATTGTCTTGACCATGTCTACATGCCTAAATGCACTGAGTTGCCGCCATGTGATTGGCTGATTAGAAATTAAGTGTTAACGAGCAGTTGGACAGGTGTACCTAATAAAGTGGCCGGTGAGTGTATATATATATATATATATATATATATATATATATATATATATATATAAATTAATTATACAATGGAGAATACCAGACTTAAAAAGATTGCTTCAGTGTTCGGAGACGTGGAAAGAGTAGACACAGATGAATACAATATGAATACGGACTTATTAAAGAAAAAAGAGAAACTACTCACCCAGGAACTTAAAACCTTCTGGGATAAAACTACTCTATCCCAATATCTAGACAAGGAAATGATCCCACGTGGATTGAGAATTTTCAAACACCCCACTTTGCTTGGAATCGCATACTTAGCGACTGTTCATTCAAACTGATGCGATTAATCGTTGGACATGAAGAGAAAAAAATCCATAAAATTCAAGAAGAATTGACCCAAATACAAGAAAAATTGGAAAAGGCTACACTATCTGAAACTGTAAAGGAGTGGAATTCTAAGATCTAACTTAAAATGGACAAATTGGAAGAGGGAATTATGTCTAATAAAAAACGCTAATTTGAACGTGATTCAAACGACTATGCAACTGGGTATATCTATCACCTGTCCTACTGGATCCTGTATGTGAGAGCCCGGGACTGTGTGTCTGACACTGTGATCTGTAGTACGGGGGCACCACAAGGTACAGTTCTTGCCCCATTCCTCTTCACACTGTACACTGCTGACTTTAGGCACAACTCATCCAGCTGTTACTTATAGAAGTACTCCGATGACTCTGCTATAGTCGGCCTTATCACTGATGGCGACGATAGGGAATACAGAGACTTAAACCGGGACTTTGTTGAATGGTGCCAGCTGAATTAATACTGGGAAGACCAAGGAGATGGTGGTGGACTTTAGTGAGCGGAGAAGTGCTCCGACCCTGGTGGAGATCCAAGGAACATGTATTGAGATAGTCAGGACCTATAAGTATCTGGGTGGGCTCCTCAACAATAAACTAGACTGGGCTGACCACCTGGAGGCGCTGCACAGAAAGGGGCACAGCAGACTCTACCTGCTCAGGAGCCTGAGGGCCTTTGGAGTCCAGGGGACACTTCTTAGGGCCTTCTTCAACTCTGTGGTTGCCTCAGCCATCTTTTTCGGTGTGGCCTGCTGGGGGAGCAGTATATCAACCAGGGACAGAAATAGGCTTGACAGGCTGATCAGGAGGGCCAGCTCTGTCCTGGGGGGCCCCCTGGAACCAGTACAGGTGGTGGGTGACAGAAGGATACTGTCCGTGGTGACCTCCATGCGGGAGAACAAATCCCACCCCATGTATGGGACCCTGATGGGACTTGGCAGCACTGTAAGTGACCGTCTGCTTCACCCCAAGTGTGAGAAGGAGCTATTGCAGGTCCTTCCTTCCAACTGCGACCAGGCTGTATAATCTACATCAGACCAAGCTGAGATAACTCTGCACAGAGAACTAATGATTATGACTATGGACTCCTAGTATATCTTCTCTTCTCAGCATATGGGTGTCTATGTCTGTAATACATTACTGTGTATTATCCTGTATCTGTATTACTAGGCTGTTGTAACATGCTGAAATTTCCCCACTGTGGGACTATTAAAGATTATCTTATCTTATAAGAAGCCCATTAATATCTCTTCCTCCTCACCTAGATCCATTTTAAAGGATACACGTAAAAATAAAGGGGGTGCGTGATTTAGAAACAAATGTAATGTATCTTTTGGTTCTGATAAGGACTTTGACACCCCATCCACAAGTACGGAGAGGAACGGTTACTCATCTGACTCCACTGATACAAGGATGGAGAATCCTAGGAGAAATAGATACTCCATTACTAGTGACCCCTCAAAAGACGGAGAAGAGTGGGAGGAGGAGGCAGAAAAGAAAAAGGCCACGTTACGCGACCCGCTCCAAACAACATTAACCGGAAAATTTAATGAGAATTCCAACTAGATGGATCAAAATTTATAAGAAGAAGATAGTTTGAAAATTCGTCATCTGTACAATTAACACAAGCCCAATTGAACTTATTAAAAAAAGGATTAAATGATATACCTACTAGACATATTGATCTATTCAAAACTCTACTTGATGTGAATCGTTTCGTCAGAACAGTCAGGATTAAAAAACATTTCTTTGATGTAAATGATTTAACATGTAAATGTATCACTCCGGACCAGGAAAGTGTTATCCCTAATAGAACAGCGCTAGCATTAAAGGGATTCTACCATTAAAGCAACTTTTTTTCTAATTACCACGTCGGAGTAGCCTTGAGAAAGGCTATTCGTCTCCTACCTTTAGATGTGGTCTCTGTCGCGCCGTTCCTTAGAAATACCGGTACTTACCGGTATGCTAATGAGGTCTCGCCAGCAATGGAGGCGTCCTTCTTCTTCATCTGCCTCCTTCCCTTGTCTGTCGTCTTCTTTCTTCATCATGTCTGATGCCTGTGCAGTCGGCTGCAATTGCGCACATGCGCACATCTTCGCCGAACAAAGTGTACTGCGCCTGCTCAGTAAGGTCCGTACAGCCCTCCAATGCATGAGTGAACTCATCCAGGCATCGGAGGGCTGTACGGACCTTACTGAGCATGTGCAGTACACTCTGGCAAAGATGTGAGGAGTGTACTGCGCATGCGCGCAATTGCAGCCGACTGCGCAAGTGTCAGACATGACAAAGAAAGAAGATGACAGACAAGGGGAGGAGGCAGATGAAGAAGAAGGACGCCCCCATTGCTGCCGAGACCTCAGTAGCATACCGGTAAGTACCGGTATTTCTAAGGAACGGCGCGACGGAGACCACATCTAAAGGTAGGAGACGAATAGCCTTTCTTAAGGCTACTCCGATGTGGTAATTAGAAAAAAAGTTGCTTTAATGGCAGAATCTCTTTAAATACTACCTTTAAGGAGCATGTAGCTGTCGAAAACTTGATAGACCTTGAATATAATAGTTCTGTAACACCCAGAACACTTGATACTGCTACATTAACCAGGTCAAATCCGGATTTCTATCCTATTAAAAGTAGAGACAACAATTTTTAAATATTTCAACAAAAGGTTGAAGAAAGAACTTAAGACCCTTAACAATCAGATAAGATCTAGACCCATACACCACAACCTCTCCTCTAGTGAAAATCAGGCTCTAAAAGTATTAAAAAATTCCAGCAATTTAGTTATCATAAGAGCTGATAAAGGGGGAAAAGTAGTGGTTTTGGATCGCTCGGAATACACGGCAAGTTGTTTTAAAATCTTAAACGATGAAAAAAACTACCAAAAGCTAACATCTAATCCAACAGAAAAGTTCACAGAAGATCTAGGGAATCTGATTAGAGAGGGAGTATCCATGGGGGCATCTTTAGTGATTTAGACGCTAAATACCTTTTGAACCCCACCCCCAGCGTCCCAATTTTCTACAGTCTCCCTAAGCTCCATAAATCCACTAACCCTCTACCCCTACGCCCGATTATTTCGGGTAACGATTCACTTACAGAGAGGTTGGGTGTCTGGTTGGATTTAATTCTCCAACCCTTAGTTAATAGAACTACTGGTCACATTCAGGACAGTAAAGAGGTGCTGAAATGTTTTGACAGGTTTCCCTGGAATAGGGATCTGCCGTGGGTGTGGTGTGACGTCTGCGCTTTGTGCCCCAGCCCATGCGGACTCTGTATACAGGGGCAATATATCTTGTAAGGGATAACTTTCTGGATGAGACTCTATATATAAGGGATCTTTTAGGATGGAACACTACATATTGGGGAACTCACTGAGTCAGACATTATTGATAGGGGCAATATATATATATATATATATATATATATATATATATATAAGAGACACTGTATATGGGGACACGTTTACTTATCCTCAGGGGTTGGGCCATCTTACCCCACCCCTGCTTTAGAGGTGCACTTAGTTCTAGGGATCTTGTCAGTTAAGATCCCCAAAGGAGGCTTAACCCTAGAACCTATCCAGTGCTGGCTGAAGACTCACAAGATCACCTCCATAACTGGTGATTCCATTGTAGAGGAGTTCTCCTTTAAGATCTCAGACATGTCAAATAAATAAGTAAGACTTGATTTAACAATTCTGACATTCTTGATGATAGAAGTTTCCAAAGAGAACGGATGAGGAAGTACTTTGGGTTATAGAGGCTGAAAACTTCCTGTTTTTCTTCTATGGAAACATCTCAAGACATTACAAGTCCTGCAGATGATGGTCTGAGGAATGCAGAAGGAAGGATTAGAATCAGTTATTAGTTTTCGTGTTATTTCTTTTACTTCATCTTTGTCCTGCCGTACTCTCTCCGTGGCCGCCATCATATATTTGGCTTATTTCTAACTTTTTATAGATAATTTCATATAATAATTATTGATTTTCTTTATAGACTTTTTTTAACTTTCATTTCCACAAATCAGTTTATATTTCTTCTTATTGAGTTCATATATTATTATATAGGGAATATTTATTTAATTTCTTTTTTTTTTAAGTTATTAGTTGTGGAGTTCAGACATTATACTGTGTGCAGGGGCCACTAAGGGACATTATACTGTGTGCAGGGGCCACTAAGGAACATTATACTGTGTGCAGGGGCTGCTATGGGACATTACACTGTGTGCAGGGGCCACTATGGGGTATAATACTGTGTGCAGGGGCCACTAAGGGACATAATACTGTGTGCAGGGGCCACTATGGGACATTATACTGTGTGCAGGGGCCACTATGGGACATTATACTGTGTGCAGGGGCCACTATGGGGTATAATACTGTGTGCAGGGGCCACTATGGGGCATAATATTGTGTTCAGGGGCCACTATGGGGCATAATACTGTGTGCAGGGGCCACTATGGGGGATAATACTGTGTGCAGGGGCCACTATGGGACATTATACTGTGTGCAGGGGCCACTATGGGGGATAATACTGTGTGCAGGGACCACTATGGGACATAATACTGTGTGCAGGAGCCATTATAGGGCATAATACTGTGTGCAGGGGCCACTATGGGACATAATACTGTGTGCAGGGACCACTATGGGGCATAATACTGTGTGTAGGGGCCACTATGGGGCATAATACTGTGTGCAGGGGCCACTATGGGACATTATACTGTGTGCAGGGGCTACTATGGGGCATAATAGTGTGTGCAGGGGCCACTATGGGAATAATACTGTGTGCAGGGGATACCATGGGACATTACACTGTGTGCAGGGACCTGCTATGGGACATTATACTGTGTGCAGGGCTAGTATGGAACATTATACTTTGTGGTGGGACATTATACTGTATGGAGGGGCCACTATGGGGCGTTATACTGCGTGGAGGCCACTATAGGGCGTTATTCTGTATGGAGAGCCTGCTATAGGACATTCTACAGAGGGATCTGTGGTATGAACAGACGTTGAGCCCACACTTTCTGAAAAGCCTGGGTCCCATGGTATTCTTCATCTGCCCCTGTTGGTGGATGTATCTAAGGCTCCTGTCACACTGCCGTTTTTTGGGCAGGTCAGGCACCAGACCTGTGACTTTTTGCTGCAATACTGACTGACTTTAACTATTGAGTGACAGGTGGCGTCCTTGAATCTGCACACAGCATATATATTGGACATCATCATCTGCAGCTCAGCAGTGACCGCCAGGCAGTAGTGCCGCTCGACCTTCTCTCTGAGTTGTAGATTTTCAGCAGCACGTCCTTATGTACACAGGCTATATACTTCTGATAATCGGTATCTTTATGGGCATTGCCACACATAGCAACATTCGCCACATGCCAGCTCGGGCTGACCACAGTGAGACATTGGCTGCTTACACATGTAAGTTATAATGTAGACTGAGCTGTGTCTCCAATCCCACCGTGTCTCGTATTGTCTCCCCAGCCATGTATCTGATCTTGTAATGTGTGATACTGTGTATCTAAGCCCATCATGTGTGATACAGTCCCAGCCACCTTAATGATCTATAATAAAGTTAGTCTCCTGTCTCATCGGTGCCTGTGACATTATTCCTGCACAGATCCCACCCTCGTCTCTGATATTAGGGGGCGATTCTCTCCTCTATACTACTAAGTCAGAGTTTCTGACTCTCCATCTGTAGCTGTCAGGGCATGCTGGGACTTGTGGTATTGCGGTGATTCTTGGGCCACCGGTCATATATAACATGTAATCGTTTATAAGACAATTCTCTCATGTAAATAATAAAGTTATGGGTCATTGGTTTGTCTTGATCTGTCACATTCGAAAAAATCTGCTTCTAATTTATATATCACTTCCTGGGAAAGTTGGGTAACATCCTCCATTTCACCTACCACACGGGTGTCATGCAGTTTTCCTATAGACCAGAACGCTATTTGGTTAGGTTTTACTGTTGCAGCATCCCAGAGTGCTACTGCTTTAAGTGTTTGTCTCATGAGCCTTGGGTTATGTTGGTACGTCCCATAGTCTATGTTCTAAGTACATTGTTATGCGGCTATCGCTTGTTATTCCCCCCCCCCCCCGCCATGTTTCAAACCTTTCCCTTGGTTCAGCCCTGGATAACCACAGGCCACTGGGTGAGGTTGCAGGAGACCTAGGGCTCCAGGGTGACCATTGAGGTTCAGTCAGTTCCTGCCTACTGTGAGGTGCAGTCTGCTGCAGAAGTGAATGCCAGCACTGAGACTGGACTTCAGCAGCCGCCCATACAGCCTCTAGGAGGAGATTACATGCCGCCAGGCTCATCTAGAGACAGCCCTGAGAAGGGAGTTCGGATGTCTAGACTTTTGGAATCCATACTAGGAGGAGTAGTGGAGAACGCTAACAGGAGGAGTTGACTCGCGCCTAAGCAAAGGTCACCAGAACCCTGCCAGGACTCCCTGCACCACTGATCCCAGTATACATAGCTGGGAGAGGCATGAGAGGAGGTCTAGTTGGAGAAGTTTGTCACAGACCCTGTATTATCACAGGTCATCCTCCTATAACTAAGGCTGGGGGATTGGACATTGTGGTACTACTACCCCCATTTGGAAGCTGCTGTTTGTACCTATTTCCAGTTGCTGCAATAAAGCTGATACTCTGTTCAACTACAACCATTGGCCTCTTGAGTCATGCCTACCTTACCATCAGGGCCCATCCGAACACCATCACACCGGCTTTGAATAGAGAGGTTACCTCTCCAACTAGAAGCTCCCTGGAAAAAACTACAACCGCCACAATCCAGGTAGTGCTGCAGGACCCCCCTCAGTATTGTCAAGCCCAGGAGCAGGGCTGGGGTGCTTGGTTGAGTGCTCGGCATAGCAGATGGCACATCATCCTACTACTCCCATCCTCTGGTTCCCTCCATCTGGGTGTGCGGGCCCCACTGTAGTGAAGTGCAGAATACAATACATTGTGTTTTTTTCTGCAGTGTGTTTTATTGCATTTTCACTGACTTTCTGTCCCTATTAACCCTATATGGAAAACGTCAGTGTTTCTGCAGGTGTAATGGACATGCTGCAGGTGTAATGGACATGCTGCAGGTTTAACGGACATGCTGCAGGTGTCCCTCTATGGATTGTGTTCTGCAATGTGTGGATGGGATGGGTCAGAATCCCATTTAGTTTGCAGGTGCTGTACATTGCAATACTTTTTGCCGTGGCGTTTCCACCTTAGCTTAAGTCTGAGGCCCCATGTTGCAAAAATGCGTTTTTTGTTGTTTTGTTTTTAAACCGAAGCCAGGAGAGGATTGAGCAGAAGGGAGACGTATAAGAAGCTTCCTACAGACTTCCTATCCCTTTTGCAGCCATTCTTGGCTTTGGCTCAAAAAACTGAAGCAAAGGCTGCAACAAAAAAAAGCTGTGTTCCCTCAATTTGGCGTCTCAGCCTAAAGCGGATATAACATATATATTTTTTTAAAACTGATGTGAGGATTGTCTAGATTGTGTTCAATTGTAGCAAATCCTCACATCTGAAAAGCATTAGATCTAAATGTAAGATGTTCCTATTGAAAGGAAGCAGAGCCGTTGAGGAATTGGAACACATTGTGTCTTAGGAAGTTCCAGAACTTTTCACTGTACTCCGGCATAAGTGATACATTGTGCTATACCTAGTGGCAGGTTTAAGGGGGAGGAACATGGCACACGGAGGGCGTCACTACAACTCGTCTTACTGATGAAGTCACCCAAAAATCCCCTCCGGATGTGGCCAGATATTGCTACCGCCCACGAATTTGCTGCCATCGCCAACTATAGCACTGCTTATCAAAAACTACATCTGTCCCAACAGGAAAGGTAAGCGAAACGCTGCACAATGAGATATATATACACAGGAAGTATACACTCGCCCCCTCACCTTGTATTATTATTATAACGGGACGGTGAGCGTGCTCGGTGAGTCATTGCAGAATTTAAGAACTTCATTCTGAGCTGTAAGGGGTTAAAATGGCTGCACAAACTCAAAGTAAACATGCAGGTGTTACATGGCTGACGGCGAATCTCAATGCCTGCCGGCTCCAAATCCGTTTGGTTATAGAGGTGGATACGAATACAGCTTTTACCGCCATTTGTAGCAGCCATGTGATTGCTTTTGCCTCCAAGCATTTAGTTTTATATAGTAAAAGACAATATGTGGAGTATTTACGAGAGCAGATGTGATATAGAGGGGACAATGCACAATAAGAGGTCCATAAGATGTGTTTTATCTGATTTGGCGGGTTACAGATCGTGATGGTTGGAGCTGGTATAAAAGTTTGTCTAAGTGGAAGTGACATGAGTGTATGAGTAAGATCTGAGGAAGGAACTGCAGCCCCAAAACGCGTTATCTGCAATCTGATCTTTCACAATACAGGATGTCTGGATGTCTGACTCCAGTCTGATCTATTAATCTCTACTTATACGGCTACCGCAGGGCCTGGAGGAAGCGCGGCTGTAACTGGTCCATTTTCTGGTTAATGTTGTCTGTACAGGATCTACTTCTTCAATCAAGTGAGCAAAAGACTAACATGAGGGGATTATCTTATTGTAAGGAAGACTGGGCTCACTGAACATTGCGTCTCGCCAGGTGAATATGAATTATGTACAATTCATGCAATATAGTTACAGGTGCCAAAATCTTATACAATATATATATATATATATATATATATATATATATATATGAAAAGGAATAGATGTGGCACTATGTGGTGTCCATATATATACAGGATGATGATATAGTGCATTGCCTAGAGAGAGAGGATGATGGTGCTATATACATACAGGATAATCATATATTGTATGAGAGAGAGAGAGAGAGGGAGAGGGAGAGAAGGAGAGAGGATGATGATATAGTACTGTATGGTGCTATATACATACAGGATAATCATATATTGTATGAGAGAGAGAGAGAGAGAGGGAGAGAGAGAGAGAGAGAGAGAGAGAGATTGATTATATAGTACTGTATGGTGCTATATACATACAGGATAATCATATATTGTATTGCCCAGAGAGAGAGGGGGAGGGAGAGAGAGCGAGACAGAGAGAGAGAGAGGATGATGATATAGTACTGTATGGTGCTATATACATACTGTACAGGATAATCATATATTGTATTGCCCATATATATATATATATATATATATATATATATATATATATTCTGTGCGCAAAACAGCTGCACTGAGCATGCTCCAGTCCTCACCAACAAGCACATGCACAAACAGCCATAGAGTTCATTTCTTAGTGACTCCTGTATACAATACATCAGGATTCGCGCATGCGCATTCATAGGACCCTGTCACTTCACTCCAGATTCATCTGCAATCTCTGTACTATTGGTTATTTATAAATGTACGGCTTAAAGGAGAAGATACAGGATGTAATACATAAGTATAAAATGGATATTGAACATACTAAAAAGATAAGATGACATAGAGATTTCAACGACTAACAAGAAAGCTGTGTCTTTACTTGGCAGGATTTAAGCTCCACACAAAATAACTTCATCCTCACTCTTCTAGAGTACAAAAAAGAAGTTATGTTTTTGGGGACAATTTTGATCTCCAGATGAAAGGGACCGCCATGGGGTGCAATGTGGCCCCGACGTTTTCTAATATCTTAACAGCGGCCCTTGAGGAGAAGATTGTATATACATCTACCCACTGGGGTTATCTTTGGTACAAGTACATTAATAGATGATTTATTTTTTATTTGGGTGGGAACAGAAGTTGAGTTATTAGCCTTTTTTTTTTAGGGGGGTTGAATATAGTGGTACCTAACATTGGTTTTACATTAATGTCTTATATGAGAGACCGTAACCTAGAGGATATGTTAATGAAAGCCGACACATTGGGCCTTTTGAGAGATCAAAACAACTTTTATTAGGACTTTTGACACAGGAGCTCAACTGCTCCAATTGTGCAAATATGATAAGTGCCCATATATACAGGATAATGATATAGCACTATGCATTGCCCATATATATATATATATATATATATATATACAGGATAAAGATATAGTACTGTGCATTGCCTATATATATAATATATATGTATATATACAGGATAATGATATAGCACTATGCATTGCCCATATATGCCATATCCCATATATCTGCCCACTGACCTTCTGGAAGTGTTTCCCTCTCAGTGAGGAACGCTTCCACATCATCCTCGGGGGTCATCGTGTATAGTAAAGCCTGCACTCTCCTTCAAAGCGTGACATTTTGCGCTTGAACTAGAGACCTTTCTACCAGCAAGTCTATCTGCTCCGGTTCTCTGAAGGCCGCTTGTGTGGACTCTATAGGCAGACGCTTGGTCTCATGTTGGTTGACATTTTCTTGCTGCCGCTGAATCTTAGCGTGAATCAGCCGTGTAACCACTTCCTCCATGCTAGCAGGGTCTGGCTTTTGCAGGAGCCACAGATTTAACCCATGACAAACAACTTGCTGGATTTTTGTGCCACCATTTGTAACGGGATTAGCTCAGGGATCGTCGTCTCAAATAGACGAGCGCAGCAATGAAAGTCCGATCCAGCCAAGTATGGTGCACTCGGCCACAAACAGTTTTATTAGGGCTTCTCAGACAAAATAAATCAATTGCAATAAAAAATAAAATCCTAGCTGTGCAGCCATTATCTACAACACAGGTACATGACTACAGAGAGCGGGGTCTACTGCACAGCCCCTAAACATCACGCTCCTTCCAAGATCTAAGTTTACATGGTAGATTTGGTAGGGCTTCCATTTACCTGGCTGATGTACCCTATCATTTATGTGCGGATAATGATATACTACTGTGTGGTGCCTATATATATGTACAGGACTCTCTTTTTCTGTTTGCAGATGATATATTTCGTATAATGGCGTCTATTCCAGAATCCTGTGCTATAATGTTTGACAATTATCCAATAGAAGGTGAGAGGATCCAATGACCCCATATTTGTGATTTAATATCTATGGACAGAACAAATTTTATTTTTTATTTTTTTTATTTTGTTTTTTAATGCATTCGCTAAATATACGCATGTAAGAGGTAAGACATTGTATTTGTGCAGTCTATTACTTTATGACTTTAAGATGAACGGAACCAACTTAAGTCAGAGCAGAGGGTTTCCTGTTTTTGTACTTGGTGCATTCTCAGAATCTCCTATGTAAGCTTCCCTCGCCCCTCGCTCAGTGTCAGCTCCGAATGAGTTCTGGTATTACACGCAACACAGTCTGTAAGCAGAATTTTTTCAATAGGCTTTATAGTCTAGGACAGGCATGTCAAACTCAGGGTACCCCAAGGGCCACATGAGTAACAAGAGGTTGTTGCGAGGGCCGCACACAGCAGCTAATGGCTAGGGCCTAGGGGACTGATCACTAATACCATGCATCGCAAAAATCCGGTATTTCTATTGCAGGCTACATAGAGTAGCCTACAATAGAAAGTATAGAATGACAGGCTGGAGCCTCATAAGGTTCCCGGCTGCTATAAAAACGCCCACTGGCCCCGAATCTTGCTCCGGGTGCCTGCGATTGCCGGTAAAATGGCACCTCAGTTAAAGCTGGCAGACACCATTATTGTGTTAGAGTGCTGGGGAAGGGTTGGAGTGCTGGGGGGGGGGGTTTGCTGGGGAAGGGGGGCTTCTGTATGTCTGGCCCTTCCTTGGGCCTGAGGACTGTTTTTTCCCACCCACTTGCAATTCTTGCACTTGGGGGTTAATAGGAGCACTACAGACTGTAATGCTCCAATTAACCCCCAAGAGAAAGAATTACATGGTGGGTGGGAAAAAACAGTCCTCAAGCCCAAGGAAGGGTCAGACAGACATCAAAATATATTCACAGAGTAATGATATACTACTGTGCGGTGCCTATATATATATATATATATATATATATATATATATATATATATATATATTCACAGAGTAATGATATACTACTGTGCGGTGCCTATATATATATATATACACACATATATATATATATATATATATATTCACAGAGTAATGATATACTACTGTGCGGTGCCTATATATATATATATATATATATATATATTTTTTTTTCACAGAGTAATGATATACTACTGTGCGGTGCCTATATATATATTCACAGAATAATGATATACTACTGTGCGGTGCCTATATATATATATATATATATATATATATATATATATATATATATATATTTTCACAGAGTAATGATATACTACTGTGCGGTGCCTATATATATATATATATATATATATATATATATATATATATTCACAGAATAATGATATACTACTGTGCGGTGCCTATATATATATTCACAGAATAATGATATACTACTGTGCGGTGCCTATATATATATATTCACAGAATAATGATATACTACTGTGCGGTGCCTATATATATATATATTCACAGAATAATGATATACTACTGTGCGGTGCCTATATATATATATTCACAGAATAATGATATACTACTGTGCGGTGCCTATATATATATATATTCACAGAATAATGATATACTACTGTGCGGTGCCTATATATATATATATATATATATATATATTTTCACAGAGTAATGATACTACTGTGCGATGCCTATATATATATATATATATATATATATATATATATATATATATATATATATATATTTTCACAGAGTAATGATACTACTGTGCGATGCCTATATATATATATATATATATATATATATATATATATATATTTTCACAGAGTAATGATATACTACTGTGCGGTGCCTATATATATATATATATATTCACAGAATAATGATATATGGAGTCTATTCCAGAAGACTATGTTATAATGTATGACAACTGTCCAATAGAAGGTGAGGGGATACAATGACTCCATATTTGTGATTTAATATCTATGGTCAGAACAAATTTTATTTTTTATATTTTTCATTTTGTTTCTTATAGATGAACCGCAACAATTTAATGGATTTGCTAAATATACGTATGTAAGAGGTAAGACATTATATTGGTGCAATCTATTACTTTATGACTTTAAGATAATCGGAACCAACTTAAGTCAGAGCAGATGATTTCCTGTTTTTGTACTTGGTGCATTCTCAGAATCTCCTATGTAAGCTTCCCTCTCCCCTCGCTCAGTGTCAACTCCGAATGAGTTCTGGTATTACACAGTCTGTAAGCAGAATTCTTTCAATAGGCTTTATAGTCTAGGAGCTCCAGGCCAGGTTTAGCACTTTTTGTACTTACACTTGGCACAATTTATATACAGTAGAGGATCCACACATATAGCACCTTACACACATAGACACAGGGGCTATTGCTATTTACCCCTTCCTTGGTCCTCTGACCCTTTCCACCATAACAATTCAGGGAGACCCCTGGGTCCTAGTCCTCCTTTCCAACCACTATTGGTAAAATACCACAGGCTTCCTGCTCTACCATTCCCACTTCTTGGTCACTTATCTGTCTACTCTCCTACTCTTCAGGCCAGGCTTAGTACTCATCGGACCTACACCCTGCAGCTGGACACTTTAGGACACTTTTGTAGAATTGAAAGAAAGTAGAAATTTATGGGACTGATATATTTTGAGTAGTTGGTATCTAAGTTTCCAGAAGTACCCCCCAATGGCTGATCAGAGGTCAATTGTTGGATGCCCACAAATCTGAGAATAATGGCCTATCCTACATCCTACAAAACCCTTTTAATGATGCCCCCTAAAGAACCCTTTTCATTAATATTGACTGAATGACCCTTATATTAATTATTCCCCTACAAGGTGCCATGCAACAAGATGTCAGCAACCCAAAGTAAGGGCAATGTAATGACAGCATTGTCCCCACTTGTGATGGGACGCAGACTTCCTAGTTCTAGATAGGGCACCTTATAGACCGCAGTCTTGAAGAGGCTTGCAGCCTATAAGCAAGAATGATAGAGCAGGAAGCCATCAGCCTCCTCCTCTACCATGCATAACAACTGAATTGGTCTTCTTGTGTGAATGTGATACAGTTGAAATTGTTTCCTTGATCTGTGGCAGCCCCAGAACAGGCCATTTCCCCCAAATGTACAGACCCTTGCAAAATTGGATGTATCCTTTTAAATAACCCAATTTATTTTTTCCTAATTTGTAGATAAATTGGCTATCATTTCAATTAAAGATCCTACAAAAGGTAAAACATCCCAACCTCCCAACACCACATTGGGAATAATATTAAACATTTATGGAACTAATTGTTATTTGTTTCTTTTTGTTTCTAAATCTGTAGATGAAGCCGATGGATCGGACGGATTTATCAAATACTTATGTTTTTGGAAAAATTTAAAAAAATGTAAGGAAATAATGTATTGTATACGGTTCTCTATGAGGATACATAGAGTAGTAGGAGCCATGTGATAAAAAATAAAATGGGCCCCGCTGGTCCTGACTGATCACAACTCAAGACTTATTCCTAAATTGAATAATACATTTCTGTTTATTTTTCTACAGATTTCAAGATTTTTTTTTGCTGTTTTACACTTAATTCTTCAGGTGAGTTCTCTCTTTATATTATATTTTAGTTTTAACACTTCCTGCCTTGCACTTTTATGGTGTTTTCACTGAGGTGATGGTATTGTGTCCCCCGGAGAACTCCCTGCTACTTTTTCCCATGTGGTGGTGTTTTGAGGTGACCTTAGCGTTAGGTGCGAATGAAGGCACAGAAGACAAGATGGCGGTGGTAACAGGCGTAGCTTGTAGATCAGAATATTTAGTGGGGTTCATCCAGTTACAAAGCAAGATGGAGGCACAATTTACCTACAACAGCAGGATATACACATATGGCACCATACACACATGGACAGGGGTTGATTGCTCTTCACTCTTTCCTCAGTCCTCTGACCCTTTCAACCATGACAATCCAGAGAGACCCCTGGGATCTAGTTTTTCTTTCCAGCCACCATTGGGAAGATGCAGGGTACATCTCGGTGATGGAAATCTAAGTTTCCGCACTGGTCTACAGTAGAGAATAACCAGCGAGGTTTTGTGGTTTTGGTTCTGTGAGCCTGGGGTCTGGTGACATGGGACTGCCTGTTAGCCTGAACTCCTGCTACCTAACCTACAGAGCTATAGGTGTGAGAAGTGAAACAGTCGTCTCCTAACACTAGGTACTGACTAACTCTCTACTAACAAGAAGTTACTACTTAGATACTACTAGAAAGCTATTAAGGTACCACCAAAGTTCTAGCAAGTGCTACTAAGGCCAGAAGCAGATCGCTCTGTACACTGTATAGTCTCCAGGTGACTATCGCATTCACAGCTCACATTGATGTCAATAAAAAATGAGCGGCAGTAATGCCACTGAGCCTGTATACAGTGAACGGAGCGATCTGCTTCTGGATACATGCGCTGTGTAATACAGGGACCGGAAGTACCCCCAAATGGTTGATCAGTGCAGAGGTCAACTGTTGGACCCCACCAATCAGAGAATAATGGCCTATCCTACATAATCAATTGTTGTGCAACAAGATGTCAGTGCCCACTCGTGCAGGGACGCAGACTTCCTAGTTGTAGTTAGGGCACTTTGTAGACCACAGGCTTGGAGAGGCTTGCAGCCTACAAGTAAGAATGGTAGAGCAGAGAAACATAAGCTTCCTCCTCTACCATGCATAACAACTGTATTGTTCTTCTGGTTGATGTGAGACAGTTGAAATTGTTGCCTTTGTCTGTGACGGCCTCGAGACAGGCTGTTTTCTTCCTCTTCCCCCCCCCCCCCCGCCCCCGCCCCTTGCTAGCTAACCAAGTGTAAGAAGACATTCCTATTTGCTATTACATTATTTACTGGTGATACTATTAGGCGAAACTCCAGAATTATAACTTTGCCTTTAAATTGATATGAACATTTTGGAGTCACAGCAATCGCTTAAACTCCCCTAGGCAGTAGGGGCAAACCGAGCAAACCTCAGCAAACCGAGGTCAAACCAGAGAGGCAAAACAGTATCAAATCACAATCCAAAAGAGTAGTCAATAAGCCAAGAAGCAGAGATCAGTAAATACAAAACAAGAGCAAGGACAAAGCAAAGTCAGAGACAATATCCAGCAAACATTTAAGGAAGCCCAGAACCCGTCTCAGGCTTGATTGGCAGATAATGCAAACACCCCTTAGGGTGCATTCACACGGTGGAAAATGGTTGAATTTGGTGTGGAATCCGTGACAGATTCAGCGCTGAAAAAAAAGCCTCCCATTGACTTCAATGGGTTCCTTTTTCTGCAAAGCAACCCACTGAAGTCAATGGGAGGCTTTTTTTTAGCGCTGAATCTAATGCAGATTCCACACCAAATTCAACGGTATTTTCCTCTGTGTGAATACACCCTAACAATAACAACACAATAACAAGAGACCGGGAGCAGGAATCATAAGCAGACAGGCCTCCTGCACTGTACAATGCAGCAAGAGAATGGTGCAGGAGTTCGAACGGGTGAGCACGTAACATGAGTATAATTTTTCTTTATAAGGGGTCATTCACATGGAGTAACCCCTCGTGTGTATCAGAGGCGTACACGCCGGCGTTACGGCAGGGCTGCCGAGCACTTCCCATTCACTTCAATGGGAGCGCTCGTAGCACCGCCGTTACGGCGGCGTTATGAGTGCTCCCATTGAAGTGAATGGGAAGTGCTCAGCAGCCCTGCCGTAACGCCGGCGTGTACGCCTCTGATACACACGAGGGGTTACTCCATGTGAATGGCCCCTTATGCTGTGTTTTTTTCTCTTTCAGGTTATGATGATCCATTGGATTATGTTGGATTCCATTGATGATCATCATTTTTGTTTTATTTTTTTTAAATTCTTTAATAAAATGGTCAACGATTTGTCTATTTCAATAAAAACAAATTTCTTTCACGTCTTGAGTTTTTATAAATACTTTCTTACGCCTTAGTAATGGTGACTGATAGACAGCATACATTACTAAGGTGTGGCTTAGCATTAGTGGTGAATATTCTAGCACTAACCCTCCAATTATTACCCCGCTACATAACGCTGAGAAGAATTGGTTATCATCCAATATCCGGCTGTTTAATAGAGACTGATGAGGATTGGGGCAGTCGCAGGCTGGAATTATTAGGGTCAGTGCACACTGAATTTGTTGGTGCTTATTTTGACGCTAAATCCGCCTCAAAATCAGCCTCCCAATAGAACTCAAAATGAGCACCAAAAAACTCAGTGTGCACTGACCCTTAGGCTGGAAAAGGCTGAAAACAACAGGCTGGTATTATGGCTGAGAAGGGCCAAAAACCATGCCATTTCCACCCTTGTAATGTCAGGATACTGCTTGTTATATCTGTCTGGCTCAGAAATATTGGGGGGATCCTATGTTGCTTCATAATTAGAAAAAAAAATGACATAGGGTCCCCCCAATTTTTCATAACCAGCCAGATATAACAAGCAGCAGCCTGACATTACAAGGGTGGCAAGAGCCATGGTTTTTGGCCCTTCCCAGCCTTATAATACCAGCCTGCGACCACCCCAATCCCCAGCAGTCTCTTTAGACAGCTGGGTATTGGACGATACCCAGCTCTTCCCGGCACCCCTGATGGTGTTGGGTACCGGGGTAATAATTGGAGGGTTAGTGCTAGAATATTCACCAGCTAACACTAAGCCACACCTTAGTAATGGATGCTGTCTATCAGACAGTCGCCATTACTAAGGGGGTAAGAAAGTATTTAAAAAAAAAAAAATCAAGAGACATGAGAGAAATTTTTTTTACTGAAATAAAAACGCCCTCAGACAACCCTCCTTGACCATTTTATTAAAAAAAAAACAAAAAACGATCATCGATGGAGTCCAACGAATCCGATGTAATCCAAGCGATCCATCATAACCTGAAAGATAAAAAAAAAAAACCTGTATGACAGAGAGATTGCCGCTGTTGTGAACGTAGCATAAGGCTATGGCTACACTACTACTTCCGTCATGCAACCAGTGTCGCTTTGGGACTCTTTCACATTAGTAAATGGAGTCGCATTGGGTCCCTGAGGTTGCAATGTGACTCCATTCACTAACATAAGGGAAAGAATCACAGGGCGACACATCTTTGGTTGCATGACGGAAGTAGTAGTGTAGCCATAGCCTTATGCTAGGTTCACAACAGCGGCAAGCTCTCCGTCATACAGGTCCGCCATGGGACCAGAATGACGGAGAGGTGGGCTGCCAAAATGGCGGTTACACCCAGACAGTGGCAGACCTCATTAACATAATGAGGTCTGCCAGGTGTCAGCCATTTTCAAAGTGACAGGCATATAAGTCCTGAGTGGTTTCTGCAACTTGGATATTGTTATGCTGGAGCCCTAGAAAAGGAAACCAGCATAACAATAGAATGGGACATTATCTATAGGGTGGGTGCACTACAACTCCCAGCAGCTCCAGGGCATCTGAAGCTGCTGAGAGTTGTAGTGCACCCACCCTATAGATAATGTCCCACTCTATTGTTATGCTGGTGTCCTTTTCTAGGGCTCCAGCATAACAATACAGTGAGACATTACCTATGGAGTGGGTGGACTACAACTCCCAGCAGCTCCAGGGCATCTGGAGCTGCTGGGAGTTGTAGTATTTGAAAGATTTGGGGGGCAAAATAGGGGACAATAAAATCAGGGTTTTTTTTAATTGTAAAATTCCCACTTACCTTGTCGCTGTCTGCAGGTCTGGCCTCCGCTTCTGCAATCCAGCCGCCGCGCTCTGCTCTGACGCATCAGGAAAAGAGCTGCGGCTGGATTGGCCAATTCGTTTCCAGGATACATGGGGGCGGGCCCAACTACAGACGTTCTCCCGCCCCCATGTATCCGGCAGCTCTGCGTAGGTAGGCGACCGACAGGACACCAGGCTAAACGTCCTCCTGGGCAGGGGCCCGAATTGCAATGTCAGGGCCCCGATCGGTCCCCTAACCATCCCGATCGGCCCTTGATCATGCAGATCGGGCCCCTGCCTATACGTTTTCTTAAACAAAATTATCAAAAATATAGTCGGGGCCTGGGGCCCACCGGGGGATCCCCCGGTGCTCCGGCAGGCCAGTCCGACTCTGGGTGCGAGTGAAGGCACCGGAGACAATATGGAGGTGGTAATAGGTGCAGCTTGCCAGTTACAAAGCAAGATGGAGGCAAAATTTACCTACAGCAGGAAATACACATATGGCACCTTACACACATGGACAGGGGGGCTATTGCTCTTCACCCCTTGCTCAGTCCTCTGACTCTTTCAACCATGACAATCCAGAGAGACCCCTGGGACCTAGTCTTTCTTTCCAGCCACCATTGGGAAGATGCAGGGTACATCTCGGTCATGGATATCTAAGTTTCCGCACTGGTCTACAGTAGAGAATAACCAGCGAGGTTTTGTGGTTTTGGTTCTGTGAGCCTGGGGTCCGGTAACATGGGACCGCCTGTTAGCCTGAACTCCTGCTACCTAACCTACAGAGCTATAGGTGTGAGAAGTGAAACAGTTGTCTCTTAACACTAGCTAACTCTCTACTAACAAGAAGTTACTACTTAGATACTACTAGAAAGCTACTAAGGTACCACCAAAGTTCTATCAAGTGCTACTAAGGCCAGAAGGAGATAGCTCTGTACACTGTATAGTCTCCAGGTGACTATCGCATTCACAGCTCACATTGATGTTAATAAAAAATGAGCGGCCGTAACGCCACTGAGCCTGTATACAGTGAACGGAGCGATCTGCTTCTGGATACATGCTCTGTGTAATACAGGGACCGGACGTACCCCCAAATGGTTGATCTGTGCAGAGGTCATCTGTTGGACCCCACCAATCAGAGAATAATGGCCTATCCTACATAATAATAATAATAATAATAATAATAATAATAATAATGTGTATAATAATAATAATAATAATAATAATAATAATAATAATGTGCAACAAGATGTCAGTGCCCACTCGTGCAGGGACGCAGACTTCCTAGTTGTAGTTAGGGCACCTTGTAGACCACAGGCTCGGAGAGGCTTGCAGCCTACAAGTAAGAATGGTAGAGCAGAGAAACATAAGCTTCCTCCTCTACCATGCATATCAACTGTATTGTTCTTCTGGTTGATGCGAGACAGTTGAAATTGTTGCCTTTGTCTGTGACGGCCTCAGGACAGGCTGTTTTCTTCCTCTTCCTGCCACCGCCCCCTTGCTAGCTAACCAAGTGTAAGAAGACATTACTATTTGCTATCACATTATTTACTGGTGATACTATTAGGCGGAACTCCAAAATTATAACTTTGGCTTTAAATTGATTCGAAAATTTTGGAGTCACAGCAATTGCTTAAAGTTGTCACATGATACTCATGAAACATTAATCTGCATAGGAGCTGCGTACATAAAACTGTAGGATCTTTTCAATCAAAACTATTTGCAGAGCGGCTCCACCTTTTATTGAATATTCAGTGTAACAATGTGCAGACCCTTACAAAACCGGACGTATCCCTTTAAATAATCCAATGTGCGTTTTCCTATTTGTAGAAAAATTGGTTACATTTGTTATACAAGAGACAAGGGTTAAAATATCTGATGAAGATCCTACACAAGGTAAGAAGATAAAACATATAAAATCATCCCAACCTCCCGACACCACATTGGGAATAATATTAAACATTTATGGAACTAATTGTTATTTTTCTTTTTGTTTCTAAATCTGCAGATGAAGCCGATGGATCAGACGGATTTATCAAATACTTATGTTTTTGGAAAAATTTAAAAGAATGTAAGGAAATAAAGTATTGTATACGGTTCTGTATGAGGGTACATGGAGTAGTAGGAGCCATGTAATACAAAATAATACGGCCCTGCTGGTCCTGACTGATCACAACTCAAGACTTATTCCTAAATTGAATAATACATTTCTGTTTATTTTTCTACAGATTTCAAGAACTTTTTTTGCAGTTTTACACTTAATTCTTCAGGTGAGTTCTCTCTTTATATTATATTTTAGTTTTAACACTTCCTGCCTTGCACTTTTATGGTGTTTTCACTGAGGTGATGGTATTGTGTCCCCCGGAGAACTCCCTGCTACTTTTTCCCATGTGATGGTGTTTTGAGGTGACCTTAGCGTTAGGTGCGAATGAAGGCACAGAAGACAAGATGGCGGTGGTAACAGGCGCAGCTTGTAGATCAGAATATTTAGTGGGGTTCATCCAGTTACAAAGCAAGATGGAGGCACAATTTACCTACAACAGCAGGATATACACATATGGCACCATACACACATGGACAGGGGGGCGATTGCTCTTCACCCCTTGCTCAGTCCTCTGACTCTTTCAACCACGACAATCCAGAGAGACCCCTGAGACCTAGTCTTTCTTTCCAGCCACCATTGGGAAGATGCAGGGTACATCTCGGTCATGGATATCTAAGTTTCCGCACTGGTCTACAGTAGAGAATAACCAGCAAGGTTTTGTGGTTTTGGTTCTGTGAGCCTGGGGTCCAGTGACATGGGACTGCCTGTTAGCCTGAACTCCTGCTACCTAACCTACAGAGCTATAGGTGTGAGAAGTGAAACAGTCGTCTCCTAACACTAGGTACTGACTAACTCTCTACTAACAAGAAGTTACTACTTAGATACTACTAGAAAGCTATTAAGGTACCACCAAAGTTCTAGCAAGTGCTACTAAGGCCAGAAGCAGATCGCTCTGTACACTGTATAGTCTCCAGGTGACTATCGCATTCACAGCTCACATTGATGTCAATAAAAAATGAGCGGCAGTAATGCCACTGAGCCTGTATACAGTGAACGGAGCGATCTGCTTCTGGATACATGCGCTGTGTAATACAGGGACCGGAAGTACCCCCCAAATGGTTGATTAGTGCAGAGGTCATCTGTTGGACCCCACCAGTCAGAGAATAATGGCCTATCCAACATCCTACATAATCCTGTTAATGATGCCCCCTAAAAATCCATTTCATTAACATCGCCCCAGTGAACCTTATATTAATTATTTCCCTTTATGTAGTTATTGTCTCCCAAATGTAAAAAAAAACAAACTAAACTCTCTCGCCATCCGATCCCCTGATGTTTGGAGCCTCTTCTTCCATCCTATTACCTGTAGACTACGAGCCTCTTTAGACCTACAGCCTGTGTTGTGCAACAAGATGTCAGTGCCCACTCGTGCAGGGACGCAGACTTCCTAGTTGTAGTTAGGGCACCTTGTAGACCACAGGCTTGGAGAGGCTTGCAGCCTACAAGTAAGAATGGTAGAGCAGAGAAACATAAGCTTCCTCCTCTACCATGCATAACAACTGTATTGTTCTTCTGGTTGATGCGAGACAGTTGAAATTTTTGCCTTTGTCTGTGACGGCCTCGGGACAGGCTGTTTTCTTCCTCTCCCCCCGCCCCCTTGCTAGCTAACCAAGTGTAAGAAGACATTACTATTTGCTATCACAGTATTTACTGGTGATACTATTAGGCGGAACTCCAGAATTATAACTTTGCCTTTAAATTGATATGAAAATTTGGAGTCACAGCAATCGCTTAAAGTTGTCACATGATACTCATGAAACATTAATCTGCATAGGAGCTGCGTACAAAAAACTGTAGGATCTTTTCAATCAAAACTATTTGCAGAGCGGCTCCACATTTTATTGGATATTCAGTGTAACAATGTGCAGACCCTTACAAAACCGGACGTATCCCTTTAAATAATCCAGTGTGTGTTTTCCTATTTGTAGAAAAATTTATTATACAAGAGACAAGGGTTATAATATCTGATGAAGATCCTACACAAGGTAAGAAGATAAAACATATAAAGACCTCCCGACACCACATATGGAATAATATTAACCGGTTAAGGACCAGGCCCAAAAGTATGTTAAAGACCAGGCCTCTTTTTTCAAAACTGACATGTGTCACTTTAAATGGCAATAACTTTGAGACGCTTTAACTTACACAAATGAATTTGAGACTGTTTTCTTGTAACACATTGTACTTCATGTTAGTGGTAAACACTAATCAATATTTTTGCATTTATTTATAAAAAAACTAGGAAATTTGATGGAAATTTGAAAAAAATTGCAATTTTCAAAATGTGAAATTCTCTGCTTTTCAGGCAGATAGTCATACCATCCAAATACATGAATAAATATTATCTCCCATATCTCTGCTTTATATTGGCATCATCTTTTGATTGTCTTTTAATTTATTTTGGACGTCACAAGGCTTACAAGTGTAACAGCAATTTTCCAGATTTACAAGAAAATTCTCCAAACCAATTTTTTAGGGACCACTTCAGTTCTGAAAGTAATTATAAAGGCCTGTATAATAGAAACCCCCATAAATTACCCCATTTTCAAAACTGCACCCCTCAAATTATTCAAAACAGCATTTGGGATGTTTGTTAACCCTTTAAGCATTTCATAAGAATAAAAATAATATGGCAGTGAAATTTAGACATTTCATTTTTTTTCACTAATACATTCATTTAGACCCAAAATTAACACATTCACAAAGGGTTAAAGGAGAAAATGCATCTGACAGTTTATTGTGCAATTTCTCCCGTGCACAGAAATACCCCACATGTGGGTGTAAACTGATTTTTGGGCACACGGCAGTGCATGGAAGGGAAGGAGCGACACTGGGTGTTTGAACAGCAGATTTTGCTGGAATAATTTTCAGCGCCATGCCTTATTTGCAGAGACCCTAGAGTACCAAAACAATGGAAACCCCCCAAAAGTGACCCCATTTTAGAATCCACACCCCTCACAGAATTCATCAAGGGGTATAGTCAGCATTTAGACCCTACAGTTGTTTCACAGATTTTACTAACATTGGGATGTGTAAATGAAAAATTACTAAAATGTCACTTTATCTCCAAAGTTTTCATTTTCACAAGGGGTTAAAGGAGTAAAAGCCCCCCACAGTTTGTTACACAATTTCTCCTGAACACGGCAATACCCCATATGTGGCTATAATCTGCTGTATGGGAACATGGCGGGGCTCAGAATGGAAGGAGCGCTATTTTGCTTTTGGATGGCAGATTTTTCTGGAATAATTTTTAGGTGCCATGTCGCATTAGCAGAGCCCCTAGAGAACGAAGGATTATGTAGATAATCTTGTTTCCCTTAGTCCTAACAGCGGCACAATGTGGGGTATTTCGTGCCCCTGTGTGCTGGTAGGACAGGCGGAGTTTTAATTAGCCATGTATTAATTTCACATGGCTCGTTCCCTTTAAGAGGGCACAGATACCTCCCCCCTGTGTGTAAATAACAAGTAATAATACATACATTTCAAATAAACAACAATAGGGGGGGAATCCTTGTGCCGCTGTTAGGACTAAGGGAAACAAGATTATCTACATAATCCTTCGTTCCCTGTCGTCCCTACCAGCGGCACAATGTGGGGAAATAGCAAGTAATCCCCATAAGGGTGGGACATTAAACACAAGCAGAATGTAATACAGTGCGCCCGAAGGCAGTAGCTTCTGAGCTATACCGATCAAGTCGGTAGTGCTTCACAAAAGTCGATTCTGAAGACCAGGATGCTGCTGCACAAATCTAATCCAAGGCAAGAGCCTTGATTTCCGCCCAAGAGGTCGACACTGCCCGTGTCCAGTGGGCCCTTAGGACAGTGGGCGGAGGTAAGTTCTGTTTCACAAACGCCAACTTGATTGCTTCCTTCACCCAGCGGGAGATGGTTGCTTTAGAAGCCTTGCGGCCTTTATGGCAAACTACATAATTTATTAATAAGTTTTCAGATCTCCTGAAAGCGCGCATGCGCTGAAGATAAATCTGCAGGTTCTGGACTAAATCCAGAGTATGCCACCTCTCCTCCTCAGGGGAAGTGGGTACTGGAAAAGGTTGGCAGGCAAATGAGCTGACACACATTTGCCCTAGAAGAAACCTTAGGCCTGAACCCTGGCAGAAATCTTAACTGAACACGGTCTTCAAAGAAGGCAATGTAAGGAGCTTCCGATGAGAGTGCTTGAAGCTCCCCTACTCTTTTTGCCGAGGTGACAGCGAGGAGAAAAGATACCTTATAGGTCAGCCACTTTAGATCCACCTCCTCCAGGGGTTCGAATGGAGCAACACAAAGTGCCTTTAGGACCATGTTGAGGTCCCATTGATGGACAGGAGCAGATACTGCTGGTCTCAGCCTAGTTGCCCCTTTGATAAAGGTGCTCACTAAAGGATCTTGAGACAACCGCCTCCCCAGATAGGCGGACAGAGCGGCCACATGTACCTTCAGGGTAGAAGCTGCAAGCCCTCTGTCTAGGCCGTCCTGAAGGAAATCCAGGATCGCCCTCACAGGGGGATCGGAGGAGTCCACTTTGTGATCCGTGCACCAGGCCTGGAAAATATTACCGACCCTACGGTAATTCTTATTGGTAGAGTTGGCCCTGGCGCTGGCTAAAGTCCTTAGGACGCCTTCAGACAGTCCTCTATTCCTTAATAGGGACTGGTCAACCTCCAGGCTGTCAGATTGAATCTCCTCAGATCGTGGTGTCTCAGCTCTCCTTGTGTCACCAGATCTGGGAGGGGGGAAGCCTCCAATACCTGCCTTGACTCATCCACATGAGCTGGGCAAACCAAGTCCTTTTCGGCCAGAACGGGATTATGGCAACTCCCGAGACTTGGTCCTGTCTGATTTTCATCAATACCTTGGGTATGATGGAAACTGGAGGGAAAATGTATATCAGCCTGAACCTCCATGGGATGGACAGGGCATCCACTGCCAAGGCATTGTCCTCCTGGTACAGAGAACAGAAGGTTTCCACCTTGGCGTTGAGTCAGGTTGCCATGAGGTCGACGTCTGGAAGGCCCCATGCTTGGACAATCTGTTGGAATCTGTCTTGATTGAGAGACCATTCTCCTGATACAGGGATACCCCGACTCAACTGATCCGCTACTATGTTCAGGGAGCCCTTGATGTGAACAGCGGATATGTGGGACAGATTCTTCCCTGCCCACGTGAAAATCAAGTTCGCCTCTCTCAGTAGGGCTGGAACCCTGGTGCCGCCTTGCTTGTTCAAGTATACTACCGTCGTCATGTTGTCTGACCGGACCTTGACTGCCTTCCCTTCGAGAAAAGGGGCAAAGTACTTCAGCACCAGATAGACTGCTTTTAGCTCCTTCAGGTTGGAGGTTCCTACCTTTGGATTCCTCCACAGACCCTGGACGGTCCCACCGTCTAGGTGGGCTCCCCATCCCGTATGGGACGCATCTGTTGTCAACAGGGTCCAACGAGGTTGGACCGAGGACCTTCCGTCTTTCAGGTGTCTCCACCATCTGAGGGAAAGACGGGTACCGGGAGAAAGGCAGATCTTCCTGTGCAGTCCCCGTGGAGATCTGTTCCAGGCTCTCAACACCTCCATCTGAAGGGGACGCAAATGCCATGAAGCCCAAGGGACCGCCTTGGCTGAAGACGACATTAGGCCTAGGACCCGCATGGCGGTGCGGATGGTGACCTGCCGGGTCCGGAAAAAGGCCCTGCACTGAAGCTTCTATTTTCGCTCGCCTTGGACGGGATAGGAAAATCTGCATGCTCTGGGAATCCAGAATAAACCCTAGGAATTTCTTCCGGGTGGATGGCACTATTTCTGACTTCTCCCAATTGATCAGCCAACCCAACTCCTGGAGGAAGGAGATGGCTATCTGGAGGTGGTGATGGAGAATTGAAGTAGACTGAGCTTTTATAAGCCAGTCGTCGAGGTAGGGAACCACGAAGAGGCCTTGCAGTCTGAGGGTGGCGGTAACTGGTGCGACCATCTTGGTGAATATGTACGGGGCTGACGATATGCCGAATGGCAGAGCAGTGAACTGTAGGTGCTCTCTGTGACCAGCCATAAGAATGGCTATGCGTAGATACTTCTTGTGTGGCGGGAAGGTGGGGATATGTAAGTAGGCATCCTTCAGGTCCAGGGTGACCATGACCTCGTCGCGCAATAGAAAGTTGGTTACTGAGTCTATGGACTTCATCCTGAATGGCTTTCCCTTTATGAAAAGGTTGAGGAACCGAAGATCTATAATCATCCGCCACCCTCCTGTGGACTTTGTAACCAGGAATACGGGTGAATAAACTCCTTATCCCACTTCTGAGGGAGGGACCCTTTCCAGGTCCCCCTTTGCAAAATATTCTGCCACGGAAGCCTCCAGGCAGACCTGTTGTAGAGCTGGTAAAACCCGCGTAGTGATGAACCGGTCCACAGGAGGGTGTGAGAACTCTATTGCGTACCCCCGCTGAACGAACTGAAGGGCCCATGGATCCAAAATGTGAAGATGCCACGCCACGGAAAAATTTGGAAAGGCGCCCTCCTACGGGAGAGCTGGACACAGAGAGCGAAGCCTCCTCAAAACCCCTTCTTCTTAGGGTCTTCCTTGGGGACCCCTTGCCCCGCCCCTTTGGGCGGTATCTGGAGCGTCTCTGGTTACCTTGCTGAGGCCTGTATTGGGATGTAGACTCTCGACCCCTAGAAGGGGAAAGCCTTCTTCTTCTGGTCGCTTGTGGTAGCGACCTGCCTTTACCTTCAGCCAGCCCCTCCATCAGGTCGTCCAGCCCCTGGCCGAAAATCTTCCCTGGTTGAAAGGGGAGGGAGCATAAAGAAAATTTGGAGGTGACATCAGCCCGCCAAGGATTGAGCCACAAGGGCCTCCTGGCAGCGGTATTCAGAGCCATGGTCTTGGAAGCCAGTTTCACCTTCTGTCTTGCTCACTCTCTCAGGAAATCCGTAGCGAGACGGAATTCCCCCATGGACGCCAGGATGACATCCCTGTTGGCCCCGGAGTCGATGTCCCGCTCCAGACGGTCCAACCGGGCTTGAAGCTTATCAGCTACTTCTGTGGAGGCGATGCCCACTGCCATCTGGGCTGAAGCAGACGAATACGCCTTCTTGAGTGTTGAATCCACTCTCCTATCGAGCAAATCTTGGAGGTTTGACCCATCATCGATAGGCACGACAGTGCGACGGGAGAGCTTTGAGATGGCCAAATCCACCTTGGGCAGAGGACCCCAGCGATCCAGCTGGGAGGAATCAATTGGATATACTGCTTTGAAAGCCCTGGTGGTGACATAAGCTTCCTCCGGCTGCTTCCACTCTAGTTCCATTAAACTGGCCATGGAGGCGTCCACTTGAAAAACCCTCCGCTTTTCAGAGGTGGACGCAGAGGCTTCCCCCTCGCCAATCTGGTCCCACGACCAGATGGCCTTCAGCAGCTTGTTAGTCTTCTCACGATGAAAAAATGGGTCTGCTGGAACAGGAGGACTGGTCGTCCGATGATATGGACTCATCCTCCACCTGGAGGCACTCCAGGGAGGGCAGCGAAACAGAACGCCTCTCATGCACTGTTTCTTGGTGAGCTGAGCCAGTGATGTACGGATATCCTTTAAGGAATCATCCTGCAAAAACAAGGATACTTAGAAGCCAGTGAGGACCCTACCCCTTTTAGCGGCTAACGTACTCACCATGTACTCCTTGACCTATGCTACCATATCACTGGTAACGGGTTCCTCCCGCAGAGGTCCCCTGCATTGCTGGCAGCATGACCAGTCATAGCCTAGAGGCAAAAAATGACATTCAGGATACTCCCACCATTGGGAGAATTAGCAGACGAAAAAGACCGCACCTACTATCAGGTAGTAGAACGTCACATTCAATACAAGCCAGATGTCTCCTTTTGAAGACTTCATCCGTCTCACTTGATCCCCGGAGGGGTGGAAGACGAAGACATGACAAAGAAACTAGCTTTCAGTGATACCTAAGCATAGGATACGGAACATAAAGGAGTACGTTCAAGGAACCATATAAGGAGACTCACCCAGCTTCAGTCAGACAACTTACCAAACTTCAGTCGAGTTTGCACTAGAACAAGTGTAGTTGAAGCAGTAACACGAGCCACAACACGGAACCAGCTAGTGGATTAAACTAGCAGGCAATGAGGGAAGCAGCCATGCCCCTGTTTACAGCCCTGTATCCAGAAAGGGGCGTGGCTTAACAAAAAAATATGTGAGCTCTGTTCCTTGCCCTCCTGAGAGCACTCTCAGGCCTTATGAGTTGCTCCCTCCCTAGCCAACAGACCCTTGGCACATACCTTGCCTCTATAGCCGCACTGCACCGCTGTCTGCGTGGCCCCGGAGCAGCGGATGCCGAAACCGGAAGTGCCGGTGTCACCTCTATGAGCGTCCGGCCAGGAACCTCCTAGACAGAGAAGGTTCTGCAAAAACGGAAGTTCCCCTTCCTGGAGCCGCGCGTACACGCCAGCAGTGCGCGGTTCCACAAAGCCCAAACAAGATGGGACTGCCGGGGATACATGAGGCAAACATTGTGGGAGGGAGGCAGGGATATATGAAGAGATAAAGGAGCCTTTAAACTTACCCCTCTTCTCCCTGCAGGACTGACACAGAAGTCCAGCAGGCCAGAGTGCTTCACTGAAGATGATTTGAACAGGTGAGAACCTGCAACTTAAAACTTCTTCCTTCTTTCTCTTTAGGAGGACACAGAGTCCTCTCCACCTGTCCGATCCTTTACACAGGACAGAAAAAAACACACAGGGGGGAGGTATCTGTGCCCTCTTAAAGGGAACGAGCCATGTGAAATTAATACATGGCTAATTAAAACTCCGCCTGTCCTACCAGCACACAGGGGCACGAAATACCCCACATTGTGCCGCTGGTAGGGACGACAGGGAACCAATACAGTGGAAACCCCCCTAAAAGTGACCCCATTTGGGAAACTACACCCCCCACAGAACATATTAAAGGGTAGAGTGAGCATTTTGACCCTACAGCTGTTTCACAGATTTTATTAACATTGGGCCATGAAAATGAAAAATTACTTTTTTTCCAACAAACTGTCAAATTAGCCCCAAATTTTTAATTTTCACAAGAGGATAAAGGAGAAAAAGCTCCATAAAGTTCGTTACACAAATTCTCCTGAACACAGAAATGCCCCATATGTGGTCATAATCTGCTGTATGGGAACATGGCGGGGCTCAGAATGGAAAGAGGGCTATTTGGCTTTTGGAGGGCAGATTTTGCTGGAATATTTTTCAGGTCCCATGTCGCATTTGCAGAGCACCTAAAGTACCAATACAGTGGAAACCCCCTAAAAGTGACCCCATTTTGGAAACTACACCCCTCATAGAATTTGTCTAGGGGTAGAGTGAGTATTTTGGCCTCACAGGTGTTTCACAGATTTTATTAACATTGGGACGTGAAAATGAAAAATGACTTTTTTTCCCAATAAATCGTCCATTTAGCGCCATAGTTTTAATTTTGCAAATAGTTTAAGAATTAAAAGCCCCCCACAGTTTGTTACACAATTTCTTCTGAACACGGCAATACCCCATATGTGGTCATAATCTGCTATATGGGTACATGGTGGGGGTCAGAATGGAAAGAGCGCTATTTGGATTTTGGAGGGCAGATGTTGCTGGAATAGTTTTCAGGGGCCCTAAAGTATCAATACAATGGAAACCCCTCAAAAGTGACCCCATTTTAGAAACTACACCTGTCAAGGAATGTATCAAGGGGTATTATCATTGTGAGCCTAAAATGCTTCCCAAAAATTAATGTACAGAATGAAAATTGAAATTTTTAAAAATATGCCATTTCGGTGCCCAATACGTTGCACCCACTTTGTGTTGTCAGAGACCTGCACTCCTAAAACTATTAAGTGGGCCATCCCGGGGGTCAAAAAATTATATATGTGGGTGTAAACTGCTGCTTGGGCACACAGCAGGGCTCAGAAGGGAAGGACCACTGTGCGTTTTAGCTTTTGGGGTACAGATTTAGAGGGACCCTCTGGGCGCCATGATGTTTTTGCAGAGCCCTGGAGGTGCCAGTAAACTGGAATTCACCAAGAAGTGACCCCATTTTGTAGGGGCAATTTTAGGGTCTCTGCAAATGTGACATGGTGTCCAAAAAACGAAGAATCTAAATCTGCACTCCAAAAGCACATATTGCTCCTTCACATCTGCACCCTGCTGTGTACCCAAATAGCAGTGTATGCCCACATGTATGACACTGGTGTACCCCGGATAACGGACTTAATGCCATATGTGGGTAGAAATGGCTGTTTGGGCACAGCCGGGGACAGAAGGGAAGGAGCGCTATTTTGGTTTTTGGAGCACAGTTTGGTTTTTGGACGTCATGCCACTTTTGCAAAGCCCCTGAATTGCCAATAAAGTGGAATCCGCAGACATGTCACCCTATTTTGGACACTACCCCACTGATGGGATTTATCAAGTGGTGTAGCGAGAATTTTTAACCCTTGAGTGTTGCATTTATTTAGTTTCCAGAAATGAAATCGCAACTGATAGAGAAGTTAAAAATGAAAATTTTACAGATTTGCCATTTCAGTGTGCAACATGTTGTGCCCGACTTATGTCAGCAGAGACACTCCAAAAACTGGTAAGCGGGTATCCCAGGCACAACAGCTTTTAGAGCATTCATCTCTGATACAAGGCGGACACAATATATTAGGCACTGAAAGGACGTATTCCTGGAAAAATGGTCATTTTCACCTCTCACAATCCGCTTCGTATTCATTTATGGATAATAAGTTATAGCAACACTTAGGGGTTAAAAATGCTCTCTGTACCCCTGGAGAAATCCTTCAGGGGTGCAGTTTCCAAAATAAGGTCTCATATCAGGGGATTCCACTTTACTAGCGTTTCAGCTCTACAAAAGTGTCATGGCATCCAAAAACCAAACCGTCTGTGCTCCAAAAACCAAATGACCCTTCTTCCCTTCTGTGTCCGGCTGTGCCCTAATATCAGTTTATACCCACATATGACATTACGTCCATTATCCCGGGTACACCAGTGTCATACATGTGTCATACATGTGTCATAAACTGCAGTTTGGGCGCACAGCAGGGCGCAGAAGGGAAGGAGCGCTATGCGGCTTTTGGAGTACAGATTCAGATGTTTGGTATTTGGACGTCATGTCATGTTTGTAGAGCCTGTAAGGTACCAGAAAAGTGGATTCCATGGGGTACCAGGAGTGACCCCATTTTGAAAACTGCACCCCTCAAAGAATTTATCAGGCAATGTAGTGAGTATTAGTATCCCAGACGTGACTGCGCAGCGGATGGCGAAGAGGGAATATATAAGCTGTGCGGAGAACATTGCAGACACCAAATTCCCTACTATGTCCCAGTAGCTCCTATGATTGGGGGAGTCACTCTGGGGGTCACTTTAGGGGTCACTTCTGGTGTCTGTTCCCTCATAAGCTGTAAATCTGGGGTGTCCCCTGATATTCGCTCACACAGCTTATATATTCCCTACATGACACACCCAGTTGTGTTCTAATAATTTGGCGATTTTTGAGGGTTTTTGTCTTCACATTGTGAGATGCTATATTTTCTTTATTTTTCTGGTGACGCGGCCATATAAGGGCTTATTCTTTGCGGGATGAGATGCATTTCGTAATGACACCATTTTTGGGTGTCTACATCTTATTGAATACATTTTATTAACCCTTTTTTGCTGGATTTAAAAAAAAAAAATCAATGGCATTGGCATTGAGTTTTACTTTTTTAATTTTACACCATGCAGCGTACAGTATAAGTAACATGTGTCCTTTATTCTGCGGGTCGGTACGGTTACGGCGATACCTCATTTATAGTATTTTTTTATGTGTTACTAGTTCTGCAGAGGAAAAACACATTTGGGGACATAAATCAATGTTTTTGCATCGCATCTTCTAAGAGGCGTAACATTTTTATTTTTCGGTTGACAGAGTTGGTTGAGGGCTTATTTTTTGCGGGACAACCTGCGCTTTTTATTGGTACTGTTGTCGGATGCATATGACTTTTTGATCACTTTTTATAGCATATTTTGTATGGTGAGATGGCGAAAAATCATTACTTCCGGCGAGTTTTTTCCGGTTTTTTTTTCCGGCGTTCGCCGTGTACATTAAATATTATTTCAGTTTTATTGTACAGATTGTTACGGACGCGACAATACCAAATATGCATTGTTTTTATTACTTTTTAGTTCTTTTTTTTATATAATTCATTTTCTATTGAGAAAAAGGGATTTTTGGGCTTTATAACTTTATTAATTTTTTTCATACACTTCATTTTATTTTTTTTACATTTTTTTTTACTTTTTCATGTGTCCATTTAGGACACTTCAATCAGCAATACTTTGCTGATATAGAATGCCATGTGAGACACAGCATGCAGGTGTCCCACATGGCATTCCGTAGCTGGATGTCAGGCTGTGTAGACGCACAGCCTGACATCAGAAGGTCCTGGCAGGATCACCAGGTATGTGGGGGCTCCGGGCAGTCTGGGGTCACTGGCCAGACCCCAGACTACCTTTTACTGCTATCGGCACCCTCCGATCTCGCCGCGGGGGGTGCCGATCAACTTCAATTGTCGGCGGATGCCTTTCGATCGCGCCGTGATGTTTCACGGCGCGATCGAAAGGGTTAAAACGTCCAGTCGGACTCAGTTCCGACTGGACGTTATTGAGGAAGGGGTTAGGTGTTAGTAACACCTAACCCCCGTCCTCCCCGCACCCCTCCCCCCGCGAAATAGGTACCTAAAGACAGGATGTATTTTTACAATAGTCCGGTCTTTAGGTACCTGGACCGCAGGCCGTAAATTTACGTACGGCGGTCCTTAACCGGTTAAACATTTATGGAACTAATTGTTATTTGTTTCTTTTTGTTTCTAAATCTGCAGATGAAGCCGATGGATCAGACGGATTTATCAAATACTTATGTTTTTGGAAAAATTTAAAAGAATGTAAGGAAATAAAGTATTGTATACGGTTCTCTGTGAGGATACATAGAGTGGTAGGAGCCATGTGATAAAAATCAAAACGGGCCCTGCTGGTCCTGACTGATCACAACTCAAGACTTATTCCGAAATTGAATAATACATTTCTGGTTATTTTCCTACAGATTTCAAGATTTTGTTTCGCCGTGTTACCGCTAATTCTTCAGGTGAGTTCTCTCTTTATAGTTTTTTAGTTTTAACCCTTCCTTCCATTGAGACAATGGTGTTGGGTCCCCCGATGCACTCCCTGCTACTTTTCTCCCATGTGGTGGTGTTATGAGGTGCCTTTGGTGTTAGGTGCGAGAGAAGGCACAGAAGACAATATGGCGGTGGTAATGGGTGCAGCTTGCCAGTTACAAAGCAAGATGGAGGCAAAATTTACCTACAGCAGGAAATACACATATGGCACCATACACACATGGACAGGGGGGCTATTGCTCTTCACCCCTTGCTCAGTCCTCTGACTCTTTCAACCATGACAATCCAGAGAGACCCCTGAGACCTAGTCTTTCTTTCCAGCCACCATTGGGAAGATGCAGGGTACATCTCGGTCATGGATATCTAAGTTTCCGCACTGGTCTACAGTAGAGATTAACCAGCAAGGTTTTGTGGTTTTGGTTCTGTGAGCCTGGGGTCCGGTAACATGGGACCGCCTGTTAGCCTGAACTCCTGCTACCTAACCTACAGAGCTATAGGTGTGAGAAGTGAAACAGTCGTCTCCTAACACTAGGTACTGACTAACTCTCTACTAACAAGAAGTTACTACTTAGATACTACTAGAAAGCTATTAAGGTACCACCAAAGTTCTAGCAAGTGCTACTAAGGCCAGAAGCAGATAGCTCTGTACACTGTATAGTCTCCAGGTGACTATCGCATTCACAGCTCACATTGATGTCAATAAAAAATGAGCGGCCGTAATGCCACTGAGCCTGTATACAGTGAACGGAGTGATCTGCTTCTGGATACATGCTCTGTGTAATACAGGGACCGGACGTACCCCCAAATGGTTGATCTGTGCAGAGGTCATCTGTTGGACCCCACCAATCAGAGAATAATGGCCTATCCTACATAATAATAATAATTAATAATAATAATAATAATAATACTAATAATGTGTATAATAATAATAATAATAATAATAATAATAATGTGCAACAAGATGTCAGTGCCCACTCGTGCAGGGACGCAGACTTCCTAGTTGTAGTTAGGGCACCTTGTAGACCACAGGCTCGGAGAGGCTTGCAGCCTACAAGTAAGAATGGTAGAGCAGAGAAACATAAGCTTCCTCCTCTACCATGCATAACAACTGTATTGTTCTTCTGGTTGATGCGAGACAGTTGAAATTTTTGCCTTTGTCTGTGATGGCTGTTTTCTTCCTCTCCCCCCGCCCCCTTACTAGCTAACCAAGTGTAAGAAGACATTACTATTTGCTATCACAGTATTTACTGGTGATACTATTAGGCGGAACTCCAGAATTATAACTTTGCCTTTAAATTGATATGAAAATTTGGAGTCACAGCAATCGCTTAAAGTTGTCACATGATACTCATGAAACATTAATCTGCATAAGAGCTGCGTACAAAAAACTGTAGGATCTTTTCAATCAAAACTATTTGCAGAGCGGCTCCACATTTTATTGGATATTCAGTGTAACAATGTGCAGACCCTTACAAAACTGGACGTATCCCTTTAAATAATCCAATGTGTGTTTTCCTATTTGTAGAAAAATTTATTATACAAGAGACAAGGGTTATAATATCTGCTGAAGATCCTACACAAGGTAAGAAGATAAAACATATAAAGACCTCCCGACACCACATATGGAATAATATTAAACATTTATGGAACTAATTGTTATTTGTTTCTTTTTGTTTCTAAATCTGTAGATGAAGCCGATGGATCGGACGGATTTATCAAATACGCATGTTTTTGGAAAAATTTAAAAGAATGTAAGGAAATAAAGTATTGTATACGGTTCTGTATGAGGATACATAGAGTGGTAGGAGCCATGTAATAGAAATCAAAACGGGCCCTGCTGGTCCTGACTGATCACAACTCAAGACTTATTCCTAAATTGAATAATACATTTCTGGTTATTTTCCTACAGATTTCAAGATTTTGTTTCGCCGTGTTACCGCTAATTCTTCAGGTGAGTTCTCTCTTTATAGTTTTTTAGTTTTAACCCTTCCTTCCATTGAGACAATGGTGTTGGGTCCCCCGATGCACTCCCTGCTACTTTTCTCCCATGTGGTGGTGTTATGAGGTGCCTTTGGTGTTAGGTGCGAGAGAAGGCACAGAAGACAATATGGCGGTGGTAATGGGTGCAGCTTGCCAGTTACAAAGCAAGATGGAGGCAAAATTTACCTACAGCAGGATATACACATATGGCACCATACACACATGGACAGGGGGGCTATTGCTCTTCACCCCTTGCTCAGTCCTCTGACTCTTTCAACCATGACAATCCAGAGAGACCCCTGAGACCTAGTCTTTCTTTCCAGCCACCATTGGGAAGATGCAGGGTACATCTCGGTCATGGATATCTAAGTTTCCGCACTGGTCTACAGTAGAGATTAACCAGCAAGGTTTTGTGGTTTTGGTTCTGTGAGCCTGGGGTCCGGTAACATGGGACTGCCTGTTAGCCTGAACTCCTGCTACCTAACCTACAGAGCTATAGGTGTGAGAAGTGAAACAGTCGTCTCCTAACACTAGGTACTGACTAACTCTCTACTAACAAGAAGTTACTACTTAGATACTACTAGAAAGCTATTAAGGTACCACCAAAGTTCTAGCAAGTGCTACTAAGGCCTGAAGGAGATAGCTCTGTACACTGTATAGTCTCCAGGTGACTATCGCATTCACAGCTCACATTGATGTCAATAAAAAATGAGCGGCCGTAATGCCACTGAGCCTGTATACAGTGAACGGAGCGATCTGCTTCTGGATACATGCGCTGTGTAATACAGGGACCGGACGTACCCCCAAATGGTTGATCTGTGCAGAGGTCATCTGTTGGACCCCACCAGTCAGAGAATAATGGCCTATCCTACATAATCAATTGTTGTGCAACAAGATGTCAGTGCCCACTCGTGCAGGGACGCAGACTTCCTACTTGTAGTTAGGACACCTTGTAGACCACAGGCTTGGAGAGGCTTGCAGCCTACAAGTAAGAATGGTAGAGTAGAAAAACATAAGATTCCTCCTCTACCATGCATAACAACTGTATTGTTCTTCTGGTTGATGTGAGACAGTTGAAATTGTTGCCTTTGTCTGTGACGGCCTCGGGACAGGCTGTTTTCTTCCTCTCCCCCCGCCCCCTTGCTAGCTAACCAAGTGTAAGAAGACATTACTATTTGCTATCACATTATTTACTGGTGATACTATTAGGCGGAACTCCAGAATTTTAACTTTGCCTTTAAATTGATATGAAAATTTGGAGTCACAGCAATCGCTTAAAGTTGTCACATGATACTCATGAAACATTAATCTGCATAGGAGCTGCGTACAAAAAACTGTAGGATCTTTTCAATCAAAACTATTTGCAGAGCGGCTCCACATTTTATTGGATATTCAGTGTAACAATGTGCAGACCCTTACAAAACTGGACGTATCCCTTTAAATAATCCAATGTGTGTTTTCCTATTTGTAGAAAAATTTATTATACAAGAGACAAGGGTTATAATATCTGCTGAAGATCCTACACAAGGTAAGAAGATAAAACATATAAAGACCTCCCGACACCACATTGGGAATAATATTAAACATTTATGGAACTAATTGTTATTTGTTTCTTTTTGTTTCTAAATCTGTAGATGAAGCCGATGGATCGGACGGATTTACCAAATACTTATGTTTTTGGAAAAATTTAAAAGAATGTAAGGAAATAAAGTATTGTATACGGTTCTGTATGAGGATACATAGAGTGGTAGGAGCCATGTGATAAAAATCAAAACGGGCCCTGCTGGTCCTGACTGATCACAACTCAAGACTTATTCCTAAATTGAATAATACATTTCTGGTTATTTTCCTACAGATTTCAAGATTTTGTTTCGCTGTGGTCCCGCTAATTCTTCAGGTGAGTTCTCTCTTTATAGTTTTTTGACGATTTCCACCATGACAATCTGCATCCCTTTCAAGTATCCAAGATACCGCTGCAGCACCCATAACTGTCATTATCAAGTGTCATTTAAGCTGTAGGCAGGGGGTGGGGGACCCCGGACAAAAATGTGCACAGGGGACCACAAGACTTCAGTTACGCCACTGGTCCTAGTTGTATTTAGGGTATTTTGTATACCGCAGGCTTGAAGAGGCTTGCAGCTTACAAGTAAGAATGGTAGAGCAGGAAGCCATCAGCTTCCTCCTCTACCATGCATAACAACTTTATTAGTGTAAAAGTAATAAAGTTGAAATTTCTGCCTTTGTTTGCCGTGACCCTGGGGTGAGTCCTTGCCCTCCGGCCCCTTTGCTAGCTATGTAACTGTAAGGCGATATTATATTTGTTATCACATCATTTTCAGGTGATACTGCTAGGCGGGACTCCAAAATTATAACTTGGCTTTAAAATGACACAAAATTTTGGGTGTTGAAGTTGTGGTATGATTCTCACTAGAGATGAGCGAACAGTAAAATGTTCGAGGTTCGATATTCGTTTCGAGTAGCCCCTCAATATTCGACTACTCGAATCGAATATCGAACCCTATTATAGTCTATGGGGGGAAAATGCTCGTTTCAGGGGTGGGCAACATTCGATCAAATTATACTTACCAAGTCCACGAGTGAGGGTCGGGCTGGATCCTCCGAGAAGTCTTCTCCTTGCAGCGTCCCCGCGGCATCTTCCGGCTCTGAATTCACTCTGCCAGGCATCGGGCCCGCACTACAAGCGGACATGTGCATTCGGCTCTGCCCAGGTCCCATGCCTGGCAAAGTGAATGAAGAGCCGGAAGACGCCGCGCGGAAGCTGCACGGAGAAGACTTCTAAAGGTAGGAGAAGAACCAGCGTTGATTGGCCGACTGTATAGCATTCAGCCAATCAATGCTGGTTCTGCATCGAACTTTTACATTTGAATAGCGAGTGGTACTCGATCGAGTACGAGTATTTCAAATACTGTAGTATTCGATAGAATACCTACTCGATCGAGTACTACTCGCTCATCTCCAATTCTCACGAAACATAGGTGCTGTGTACACAAAACGGAAGGATCTGTTTAGTCAAAACTACTTTCAGAGCGGCTCCACCTTTTATTAGATATTCGTTGGATCAATAAAAATAGGATGTAATAGTGTACAGAGCCTTACAAAATCGGACGTATCCCTTTAAATAATCCAATGTGTGTTTTCCTATTTGTAGATACATTAGATACACTTCCTATACAAGAGATATGTCCTGATCCACAGGTTATAAGTTATGATGACGATACTATACAAGGTAAGAAGATAAAACATATAATAAAGACCTCCAGACACCACATTGGGAATAATATTAAACATTTATGGAACTACTTTTTATATTTTTCTTTTTGTTTCTAAATCTGTAGATGAAGCCGATGGATCGGACGGATTTACCAAAGATTTATGTTGTAGGAGAAATTTAATAAAATGTAAGGAAATAAAGTATTGTATACGGTTCTCTTTGAGGCTACACAGAGTAGTAGGAGCCATGTAATACAAAATAAAATGGGGCCCCCTGCTGGTCCTGACTGTTTTCTGTTTATTTACCTACAGATTTAAAGAAATTTTTTCGCTGTCTCACCCCTAATTCTTCAGGTGAGTTCTCTCTTTATAGTTTTTCCATTAATCTTACCCCAATAACCCTAATATTAATTATTCCACTTTATACCGCTATTGTCCCCCAAAGTGTCCCAAAAAAATTAAAGTATGGAGTCGGAGTCACTGACTTTGCCCTTTTCTTCCTTCCTATTGCTTGTAGACTGCAAGTCTCTTCAGGCCTACAGCCTACAAAGCACCGTGCAAGAAAAGTCACTAATGACATTGACTGTGTGGGGGTCACTGTGGAGCATATTATACCGTGTGGGGGGTAACTGTGGAGCATATTATACTGTTTGGGGGCCACTGTGGAGCATATTATATCATGTGGGGTTACTGTGGAGTATATAATGCTGTGTGGGGTCACTGTGAAGCATATTATAATGTGTGGGGTCCCTGTGGAGCATATTATAATGTGTGGGGTCCCTGTGGAGCATATTACACTATGTAGGGCCCCTTCACTATTCAGATCACATGTTATCTGTTTTAGAGCTACCATGTACTATTATTACAGGCTATAATAACATTGCATGATAAAACCGATGCTGTGCAATGTAAATAGCGAAGGAGTCACGGCACTCGCAAAAGCATCACAGTATCTTCAAAAAGTTGATCAGCAGCGGCCCCGGGTGTTGGACCCCCACTGATATCTTATCTCTTAGACTGTTAGGATCCTGCAGATTAACTGTTTCCCACAGCATTCATCTCCCAGTGTTGTATAAATTCCGGGCACTACGCCGCTCACTCACCATATGCTTGATAACCGCAATTGTGGGTACTAAAGTTGTATCCCTTTCAAGTATCTGATATACTGTTGCAGCACCCATTCCCATCATTATCAAGAATACGCTGTAGGGATGGGGTAGGGGCCCCGGACAAAAATTTGCATCGGGAGCCACAAGACTTTAGTTATGCTACTGGCCCTAAACATAGTTAGGGCACCTTGTAGGTCACAAGCTTGAAGCCTACAAGTAAGAATGGTAGAGCAGGAAGCCATCAGCTTCCTCCTCTACCATGCATAACAACTGTATTGGTGTAGATGGAATACAGCTGAAATTGTTGCCTTTGTTTCTGGTGGCCCTGGGATGGGTCTTTGCCCCCCTACTCCCTTGATAGCTATGGATCTGCATGAAGATATTACTATTTGCTATCACATCATTTACAGGTGATACTAATAGGCAGGACTCAGAATTATAACATGACACCAAAATTGTCAGGTGACACTCACAAAACATTAAACTGCATAGGAGCTGCGTACACAATACAGAAGGAACCTTGTAGTCATAACTATTTGCAGAGCGGCTCCACCGTTTATTGGATTTTTATCAGATCAATAAAAATAATAATAATAATAATACATTTTATTTATATAGCGCCAACATATTCCGCAGCACTGTACAATTTATAGGGTTCAGATACAGACATACATAACAAAGAACGTCATTTCACACAATGGGACTGAGGGCCCTGCTCAAAAGAGCTTACAATCTATGAGGTAGAGGGGGTGACACAAGAGGTAGCAGGGGCGGCATTGCTTATACAGTGTTCAGACAATTGTGTGCATTAGGAATTGTGATAGGCTAGTCTGATAAGATGTGTCTTTAGTTTGCGTTTGAAACTGTAGAAGTTGGGAGTTAATCTTATTGTCCGGGGTAGAGCATTCCAGAGAAGTGGTGCAGCTCGGGAGAAGTCTTGTATACGAGCATGGGAGGTTCTGATAATAGAGGATGTAAGTGTTAGATCATTGAGTGAGCGGAGAGCACGGGTTGGGTGGTAGACAGAGATGAGGGAAGAAATGTAGGGAGGTGCGGCTTTATGGAGAGCCTTGTGGATGAGAGTAATAACTTTATATTTTATTCTATAATGAATAGGCAGCCAGTGTAGTGACTGGCACAGACCAGAGGCATCGCTGTAGCGTCTCGCCTGATAGATGAGTCTGGCCGCTGCATTCAGAATAGATTGTAGAGGGGAGAGTTTAGAGAGGGGAAGACCGATTAGTAAGGAGTTACAGTAGTCAAGGCGAGAATGAATCAGAGAGACAGTAAGTGTCTTTAGTGTATCTCTGGTAAGGAAAGGGCGTATTCTGGAGATGTTTTTGAGGTGGAGGTGACATGAACGTGCGAGTGATTCAATATGAGGGGTGAAGGAAAGGTCTGCGTCAAATATGACCCCGAGGCAGCCGGCATGCTGCCTAGGAGTTATAGTAAGGCCTGAGACTGCAATGGATATATCAGGGACAGATCTGTTAGATGGTGGAAACAGTAGTAGTTCAGTCTTAGAGAGATTTAGTTTCAGATAGAGCGAGGACATGATATTAGAGACAGCAGAGAGACAGTCACTGGTGTTCTGTATGAGTGCAGGGGTGATGTCACGGGAAGATGTGTATAATTGGGTGTCATCAGCATAAAGATGGTACCTGAAGCCAAATCTGGCGATGGTTTGTCCAATGGGGGCTGTGTAGAGAGAAAAGAGCAGGGGGCCGAGGACCGAGCCCTGAGGAACCCCAACAGCAAGGGAAAGAGGGGAGGAAACAGAGCCCGCGAATGATACACTGAAAGTGCGGTCTGAGAGATTAGAGGAGAACCAGGAGAGCGCAGTGTCATTGAGGCCGACTGAGTGGAGCATAGTGAGGAGAAGTTGATGGTCAACAGTGTCAAAAGCTGCAGAGAGGTCCAGAAGAATAAGAAGAGAGAAGTCACCATTGGATTTAGCCTTTAGTAGATCATTAGAGACTTTTGTGAGAGCTGTTTCAGTAGAGTGCAGAGCGCGGAAACCAGATTGTAAGGGGTCAAGCAGAGTTAGCAGAGAGATAACGAATTAACCGAGAATAAACCAGGCGTTCCAAAAGTTTAGAGATGAAGGGGAGGTTAGAGACGGGTCGATAGTTAGCAGCACAGGATGGGTCCAGGGAGGGTTTTTTCAGTAGCGGGGTTATAACAGCATGCTTGAAGGAGGATGGGAAGATTCCAGAAGAGAGAGAGAGGTTAAATATTTTAGCAAGGTAAGTAGTGACAGCAGGGGACAGAGATTGGAGATTGGAGAAGGTGTGAGGGGAAGGGGTCACTACTGCAGGTTGTGGGGCGAGATGAAGAAAGTAGCTGGGAGACTTCCTCTTCTTTTTTTTTTTTTTTTTTTTATAAATGTAGATTGTGAGCCCCACATAGAGTTCACAATGTACATTTTTCCCTATCAGTATGTCTTTTTTGGAATATGGGATAGAAATCCATGCAAACATGGGGAGAACATACAAACTCCTTGCAGATGGTTTTTTGCCCTTGGCGGGATTTGAACACCAGGACCCAGCGCTGCAAGGCTGCAGTGCTAACCACTGAGCCACCGTGTGGCCCCGGAGACTTCCTCTTCTGTAACAGGTTCAAAAGATGAGAATGGATAGTCTGAAGTGCGGCTGGTGAGGGGATCAGTACTATCGTAGGTGTGGGAGTCAATGCCACCTGGGGCTTAGGCAGTAATTTCCTGACGGATCTTATCAATTTTATCATGGAAATACATGGCCAGGTCATCAGCACTAAGGTCTGTGAATGGCGTCTGTTCCTTGGGTGTGAGTAAGGAGTGAAAGGTTTCAAAAAGGCTTTTAGGGTTGCTGGAGAGAGAAGAGATGAGGGCGGTGAAATAGTCTTGTTTGGCGAGGTAAAGGGCAGAGCTATATGTTTTAAGCATAAACTTGAAGTGGAGGAAATCTGCAGGTGAGCGTGATTTTCGCCAGAGACGTTCGGCACACCTAGAGCATCGCTGGAGAAATCGTGTCTGTGGCGTGTGCCAGGGTTGCTGCCTCCTATGTGGGACTTTACGAGTGGAGGGGGGAGCAACCTCATCCAATGCATTTTTGAGGGTTTCATTATAGTGACTGGTGGCCAGATTGGGACAGGAGATTGAAGAGATGGGGGACAGGGAGGACTGTAGAGTATATGAGAGGTGCTGGGTGTCAATAGCACGCAAGTTCCTATATGTGTGATGGGTAGGGGCGTCTTGTGAAGGGGAGAGAGCACTGATGGTGAGAGATAGAAGGTTGTGGTCAGAGAGCGGCAGAGAAGAGTTAGAAAATTTAGAGACTGTGAGGAGTCGATGGAAGACTAGATCAATCGTGTTACCATCTAGATGTTTGGCGGAAGAAGAACATTGTGAGAGACCAAGAGAAGTGGTTAATGAGAGAAACTGTGAGGCAGCCGAGGAGTGAGGGGGGGCAATAGGGATGTTAAAGTCACCCATGATGAGGGTAGGAATGTCACTGGATAAAAAGTGGGGAAGCCAAGAAGCAAAGTGGTCCAAAAATTGGTAGGGTGAGCCAAGTGGGCGGTAGATCATGGCTACACGTAAGGAGAGTGGGCGGAAAAGTCTGATAGCATGGACTTCAAATGAGGAGAATGTGAGTGAGGGGACCGGGGGAATGGACTGAAAAATGCACTGCGGTGACAGAAGTAATCCTACCCCACCACCCTGCCTATTATCAGGCCTAGAGGTGTGAGCGAATTGTAGGCCACCATGGACAGAGCAGCAGGGGAGGCCGTATCTGACTGCTGGATCCAAGTCTCAGTAAGGGCGAGCAGGCCAAGGGATTTGCTAAGGAATAAGTCATTAATATATTCTAGTTTGTTACACACTGAGCGGGCGTTCCAGAGAGAGCAGTTAAAAGAGACAGGGGAGAGATGAGGAGAAGGAACACGGTAAATATTGATGAGGTTTGTAGGCCTTCTATGTGTGCAGGGAGAAGAGTTAGTGAAGGAAGGAGGGCCGGGGTTAGGAGAGATGTCCCCAGCAGCTAGGAGGAGTAACATGGACTAAGACAGAAGGTGGTTCAGGGATTTATGTGGGCGCTTATGTTTGGTGTCACTGCTAAAAGAAGTAAAGGGATGATTACAGAGTGTGAAAAGTGTGTGAGAGCTGTACATGGGAGAAGGAAGAAGAGAGGGACTGATATGGATGGTGTGTACTGGTGGTAGAGGTGGAGGAGAGATCTGCAGGAAGCCAATGGCTAAGATAAAAATAGGATGTAACAAAAACGTATCCCTTTAAATAATCCAGTGTATTTTTCCCGGTTGTAGATAAATTGCTTAAATTTCCTATTCAAGAGACAAGTCCTGATCCAAGGACTATAAGTTCTATTGAAGATCTTACACAAGGTAAGAAGACAAAACACAAAAAAATATCCCAACCTCCCGACACTACATTGGGAATAATATTAAACTTTGTGACTAATTGTTTTATTTTTCTTTTTGCTACTAAAGTAGATGAACCCGATGGATGGGACGGACGGACCAAATACGCATGTTTTTTGAGAAGTGTAAAAAAACGTAAGGAAATAAAGTATTGTGTATGGTTCTTTTTGAGGATACATAGTGGTAGAAGCCATGTAATTACCCCCCCACAGTACACCCTGCACCCCACATCTCACCCCCCCCCCCCACACACACAGTACACCCTGCATCCCAGGGTGTGACAGCAGAGTAAAATCAGGACTGTCGCGCCAGATCCAGGATGGTTGGGCACTAACAGGCTTTCTTCTTTTTATAAAAACTTTTTCTTGTCCTTTTAAGACTTGTTCCTAAATTGAATAATATATTTTATTTTCCAACAGATTTCAAGTATTTGTTTGGCTGTTTTAACCGTAATTCTTCTGGTGAGTTCTCTCTTATATATTTTTCGTTTTAACCCTTCTTGCCCTGTAATTTTATGGTGTTTTCACTGAGGCGATGGTGTTGGATCTCCTATAGTGCCCCATGCTACTTTTCTCCCATGTGGTGGTGTTTTGAGGTCCCCTTGGTATTAGCTGCAGATGAAGACACAGAAGACAAGATGGCGGTGGTAACAGGCGCAGCTTGTAGATCAGTATATTTTGTGAGGTTCATCCAGTTACAAAGCAAGATGGAGGCAAAATTTACCTACAGCAACAGGATCCACACATATGGCCCGTATACACATGGACAGGGGGTGATTGCTCTTCACCGCTTCCTCAGTCCTCTGACCCTTTCCACTATGCCCACCCATGGTGATCCTTCGGACCTACTCCTTCTTTCCAACCCGTATTGGGAAGATGCAGGGTACATCTCGGTCATGGATATCGAAGTTTCTGCCCTGATCAGCAGTGGAGATTAACCAGTGAGGTTACATGGTCTTGGTTCTGTGAGCCTGGGGTCCGGTGACATGGAACCGCCTGTTAGCCTGAACTTCTGCTAGCTAACCTACAGAGATATAGGTGTGAGAAGTGAAACAGTTGTCTCTTAACACTAGCTAACTCTCTACTAACAGGTAGTTACTACTTAGGTACTACTAGAAAGCTACTAAGGTGCCACCAAAGTGCTAGCAAGTGCTACTAAGGCCAGCAGTAGATAGCTATGTACACTGTATAGTCTCCAGGTTACTATCGCACAGTGGCGTAACTAGGAATGGCAGGGCCCTGTGACGAACTTTTGACATGGAGCCCCCCCGACCGACACTGAAGACCTCAACCAACTGACTAACTCCAGTCGGTAACAGCCTATTAAAAAAACAACCAAAAAAACGCAGCGGCAATGGCTGGCACCAGGCCCCTAATGTCCCGGGCCCTGTGGCAGCTGCTACCACGGTAGTTACGCACCTGCTATCGCATACACAGCTCACATTGCTATCAATGGAAGCTGAGATTCAGTAATGCCACTGAGCCTGTATACAGTGTATGGAGCTTTATGCTTCTAGAGCCATACTCTGTGTAGTATAGGGACCTCTGACATACATTGTTACTTGTAGGCCACAGGCTTGAAGCTTACAAGTAAGAATGGTAGAGCAGGAAACCATCCGCTTCCTCCTCTACCATGCATAATAACTGTATTAGTGTACATGGAATACAATTGAAACTGTTGCCTTTGTTTCTGGTGGCTCCAGGATGGTTCTTTGACCCCCACCCCCACGCTAGCTACGCAGCTGCAATAACATATTACTATTTGCTATCACATTATTTACAGGTGGTACTGATAGGCCGGACTCCAGAATCATAACATGGCCTGATGTAATACTCAAAAATATTTAACTGCATAGGAGTTGCGTACACAAAACAGAAGGATCTTGTCAATCATAACGATTTGCAAAACGGCTCCACCTTCTATTGGATATTCATTGGATCAATAACAATAGGATGTAAAAATGCACAGACCCTTACAAAACTGGATATATCCCTATAAATAATCCAATGTATTTTTTTTCTATTACTAGATAAATTGGATAAATATCCAATTCAAGAGACAAGTCCTGATCCACGGGCTATAATTTCTATTGAAGATCCTGAACAAGGTAAGAAGATAAAACACACAAAAACATCCCAACCTCCCGACACCGAATTTGAGATAATATTAAAAGGGATCCAATCATTGGGAATCCCATTTTTTTCTGACTAACATGTAGGAATAGCCTTAAGAAAAGCTATTCTTCTCCTACTTTTGGATGTCTTCTCCACGCAGCCGTAGAATTCCCAGTTTTCGTCTGTATGCAAATGAGTTCTCTCGCAGCACTGGAGGCGTGCCCAATACTATGAGAGAACTCTCCAGCATCGCCTCCATCTTCATCTGGAATAGCCTCTCCCTGCGTCTTCTTCTGTCCTGGTTTTCAACCTTCTAGTCATGCGCAGTCGGCTCTGCATTGGGCCTCGGGCAGAGCCGACTGTGCATGCCTGTGGCCATTTTCTTGTGGCCGCTTACACAGTAAGATTTTTAATCAAGACTAAAAATGTAGCAAGATTTAAAGGGGTTGTCCCATGAAAAGAATCCTATCTGTACTAGGTTATGTGGATTTAAGACTTTTCCTAAATATATTGCTTTATCAAAACTGCTTTGTTTGGCCGCTATCTTAATTTATTCACTTCATTGTTGACACTGCGTTTCTCTGGCCACTGGGCTTATCTGCTCATTTCCCAAGTGACGTAGCTGCCTGCTCTCAGGGGGGAGGGAGGGAGGGGCTGACAAGCAACGGAGCTCCTCAAATAAGGGAGGTGAGAGCTCCGGGATTACTGTGCTGTCTATCTTCAGCTTTTCTACTTATCAGCCGGTTTAATTGAATTTGGCAGATAAGGGCTGAAATAAGGAGTCCTTTACCTCTGTATGTAATGCAAGCTGACTCAAATCCAGCTCTGCTACATCAGCTTCATCCTGTGATAATGCATAGCAGATAGAAGAGCAAGTGAAACCCCGCCCGCTAATGTGCCGAGAAATCCAGGAAGTGAAGAGAGCACAGAGCGTTCAGGCTGCAGAATAAGAGTTATGGGAATACCCCTTTAACTTGACTTTTTAGCAGTGAGTTATTGTAAGGGCCTTATGGAATAACTGTGTCATTTGTCTGATCTTCTGATACCATCTACTGCCGAAAGACTGAATTTCAGGGTAAAGCTACATGGCAAAAGAACCCCCTACAGCTCAGAGAAAAATAGTATGTTCCAGGGAGGAAAAGAGTGTGAGCACAGGAAGTTGGGGGCAGAAAGAGACACATGTGATGCTGAGAGGTCCTGTTGCTGGTGCTGTGCCGCTAAGGACTTATCTTTGATAGACAAGGACCCTGAGAGACTTCACTATTCCTGCCTTGTGTCAGCTTGCCAATGGAATTAAGTGGGAGTGCGAGTATAGTGAAGGGCCATACAGCACGGTCAAGCTTTAAAGCAGCTATGTGTGTTCAAAGATAAAACAGGCTCCTGCCTGGAAGATTGATACGGTGCACGGTGCTACTGACTTACTTTAAGAGAGGCCTCTCCTCGTCAATGCATGCAGATTCTAACTAAGGACACTATAGGGGTAACTACCACAATTTGTTGTGTGCACTGTCATATTGAAGTTATACATTTTGCTTAGCTACTATATACTTATTTCTTACCTTCTCTCCCGCTCTTATTCCCCTCCCCTCCTTTCTTTATTAAACCATGTTATATCATTGTTCCGTGGCTCCGTGCAGTTGCTGCGCATATTATTACCTGCTCCCCATTGCATTATCGCGGTGTAGCAAGTTATCAAGTGGCTAATTCTGTATATTTTCTGTTCACAGAGGAACCTGATGAAGAGAATCTAGAAAAAGTGGTGATATATAAGGAGTATGGTCAACATAATATAGCCCGAGCAGGGGAGAATTTTGATTTTCCTGGTGAGTATACCAATAGCATATATAGCTATAAGGACAGCCTATATATACCCCTGGACAAACAGATGTCAAAGGAGGGAGGGAGGGCTAGTGACCCTGAGCTCAACCCAGACACAGCTTTCCTGCAGCCAGGAAAACATCCTTCTTTCTCTGGATCTTGCAGTAGAAGGCAAGAAAAGGGGGGCAATCTGGTAGAGAGGCAGGGAAGAGCTAGAGTCTTGGTCACATCTGAGAGAACAGCTAACGAGAGTTGATGTGTCCATTGTGCAACCGAGACTCTTAACATTATCCAAGAGCACCTGAATCAGCAGCAATGGCATAACTAGGAATGGCGTGGCCCCGTAGCAAACTTTTGATATGGCCCCCTGACCAACACCGAAGAGCCCGACCAACCATCCCCCCCCCCCCGCATTCCTGCACGCACTATTATGCCCCATAGTGGCCCCTGTACACACTATTATGCCCCATAGTGGCCCCTGCACACACTATTATGCCCCATAGTGCCCCCTGTACACACTATTATTTTCCCTAGTGGCCCCTGCACACACTATTATGCCCCATAGTGCCCCCTGCACACACTATTATGCCCCATAGAGGCCCCGACACACACTATTATTTTCCCTAGTGGCCCCTGTACACACTATTATGCCCCATAGTGCCCCCTGTACACACTATTATTTTCCCTAGTGGCCCCTGCACACAGTATTATGCCCCATAGTGGCCCTTACACACACTATTATGCCCCATAGTGGCCCCTGCACACAGTATTATGTCCCATAGTGGCCCCTGTACACACTATTATGCCCCATAGTGGCCTTGGCACACAGTATTATTTTCCCTAGTGGCCCCTGCACACAGTATTATGCCCCATAGTGGCCCTTGCACACAGTATTATGCCCCATAGTGCCCCCTGCACACAGTATTATGCCGCATAGTGGCCCTTGCACACAGTATTATGCCCCATAGTGGCCCCTGTACACACTATTATTTTCCCTAGTGGCCCCTGCACACAGTATTATGCCCCATAGTGGCCCTTGCACACACTATTATGCCCCATAGTGGCCCCTGCACACAGTATTATGTCCCATAGTGGCCCCTGTACACACTATTATGCCCCATAGTGGCCTTGGCACACAGTATTATTTTCCCTAGTGGCCCCTGCACACAGTATTATGCCCCATAGTGGCCCTTGCACACACTATTATGCCCCATAGTGCCCCATGCACACAGTATTATGCCGCATAGTGGCCCTTGCACACAGTATTATGCCCCATAGTGGCCCCTGTACACACTATTATTTTCCCTAGTGGCCCCTGCACACACTATTATGCCCCATAGTGGCCCCTGTACACACTATTATTTTCCCTAGTGGCCCCTGCACACAGTATTATGCCCCATAGTGGCCCTTGCACACTATTATGCCCCATAGTGGCCCCTGTACACAGTATTATGCCCCATAGTGGCCCCTGCACACAGTATTATCCCCCATAGTGGCCCCTGCACACAGTATTATGCCCCATAGTGGCCCCTGCACACAGTATTATGCCCCATAGTGCCCCCTGCACACAGTATTATGCCCCATAGTGGCCCCTGCTCACACTATTACGCCCCATAGTGCCCCCTGCACATGGTATTATGCTCCATAGTGGCCCCTGCACACAGTATTATGTCCCATAGTGGCCCCTGCACACAGTATTATGCCCCATAGTGGCCCCTGCACACAGTATTGTCCCCCATAGTGGCCCCTGCACACAGTATTATGCCCCATAGTGGCCCCTGCACACACTATTATTTTCCCTAGTGGCCCCTGCACACAGTATTATGCCCCATTGTGGACACACCCATGAACAATTATTATACTCGGGGGGTCTCTTCAGACCCCTGAGTATAATACCGTATATACTCGAGTATAAGCCAACCTTAATATAAGCCGAGACCCCTAATTTTACCACAAAAAAACGGGAAAACTTATCGACTTGAGTATAAGCCGAGGGGGAAGGGATGTTACATACCAGTGGCTACAGGACCTTTGATGACATCACAGTCACATGACCTCATGACAAGTCAATCACAGAGCAGTAGCACTAAAGGACCTCCCCCTTCCAGTTTTCTGTGCTCCGTGGACCCTGACTCGTGTATAAGCCGAGGAGAGCTTTATCAGCATGAAAAATGTGCTGGAAATGTCGGCTTATACTCGAGTATATACGGTAATTGGAGACCTAGAGAAGAATACAAACATAAAAACACTGTTACTTACCTCTCCCTTGCTCCGGTGTGGTTCCTGCTGATGTCAGCCATCTTCAATGACGCACAGGACATCACTTGACCCGGGCCTGCATCGCAACGCATAAAGATGCAGGCCCTGGTCATGTGACGTCAAGGACATCACACAAGTAGGCCTGAAGCCTTCCAGGGCCAGGAGAGGTAAGTAAATAGGGCACGTTACAGCCGGTAAGAGCATATTAAAAAAAAAAAAAAAAAAACGCAGCGGTAACGACTGTCACTAGGCCCCTAATGTCCTGGGCCCTGTGGCAGCCATACCCCGATAGTTACGCCCCTGATCAGTGGTGGTGGCAGTGTGTATTTGAGGTTTGTGGACTGTGTTGGAGTGCGACTTGTGTTCTATTTGCAGCCTGAGTGAAGGGGGAGTGCAAGATTGAATGAGCGGAGTTGAGTCAACCCCTGACAGCCGCACTCGTGTCACATTCTAGGAAGGCCCGTACATAACAGGGGGTGACAATTGTTTGGTTTGGTTCTGTGTTTTTAAATATTTCTATTTTTTTTTTTACTTACAGAAAACTTGCTAAATTGTCCTATCCAGGAGACCGATTCATTTATTTAGATCTGTGCCAAGACATATCAGGGGTCCTCGTAGATCGCCAACAACCAAACATTAAACAACCTATATCTACTTTTGATTAAAAAAAATAATGTACACCAAATAAAGAGAAAATAACCTTAAGTTCATTTCCTGTGCTTAACTGGTCATTTCTGTGCGCTCAGGATATATATATATATATATATATATATATATATATATATATATAGTATACACACTCAGAGAGGGGCCCAGGCGGGTTCTGATAACAATCTCTATGTACTTACAAACTGCTTGTACTTTCAATAAAATTCTTAAGTGAGAATGTTTTCTTATGTTAACCCTACGACTTGTGCTGCCCCCTCCTGGACAAAAAAGGATCAAGTTGTCGGCCCCTAACTGCTTTACTGCCCAGTACCACAAGGAACGTCGGCCTCCAACAGTCAACCCCTTCACTGCCCTAGACTGTAAGGAATATTTCTATTAACCCCTTAATGGCCCCCCAGATAGTCACGTAGACCATACCTCCCAAACAGAAAGAGGGACAAAATATGCGGCAAATTTAGCTCCACCCACTTTTACATTGACTCTGCCCGTTCTCATTCATTTTTCATGTGCCCCCATACAGTACAATCCTACAGTCACCCGTACATTATATGTCCCCACATTGTAATGTTCCCTTCCAACTGCCCCACAGTATTAAGTCCCTTTCCTGGTGCTCCAGTTTAAATTGGCGGAAACTAGAGGGGGACATTAAATGGTGGGGGTAGTTGGAGGGGGGCAATAAATTAATGGCAGCTGGAGCAGTACATGAAACTGGGGGCAAATAGATCCCCCTCTAGCTACTCCCACGGTTTAATGTCCTCCTCCAGTGAACCCCATTGTTTAATATCCTCCTCCAGTTGTCCCCATTTTAATGTCCCTCTTAATCTCTCCAGTTTAATTTTCCCCTTTCATCTGCCCCTGTTTAATATCCCCCTTTATCTGCCCCCAGTTTAACGTCCCCCATGTCTGCCCCAGTTTAATGTCTCCCCATTGTCTGCCCTAAGTTTAATGTCCCCCCTCCGTCTCTGCCCCCCAGTTTCATGTGTCCCCTCCATCGCTATCTCCAGTATAATGTCCCCCTCCATCTCTGCCCTAGTATAATGCCCCCCTCCATCTCTTCCCCCAGTATAACGTTCCCCTTCCATCTCTGCCCCAGTATAATGTTCCCCCTCCATCTCTGCCCCCAAGTATAACGTTCTCCTTCCATCTCTGCCCCCAGTATAACGTTCCTTCTCCATCTATGCCCCCAGTATAACGTTCCTTCTCCATCTCTGCCCCCAAGTATAATGTTCTCCTTCCATCTCTGCCCCCGGTATAATGTTCCCATCCATCTCTGCCCCCAGTATAATGTCCCCCTCCATCTCTGCCCCCAGTATAATGTCCCCCTTCTATCTCTGCCCCCAGTATAATGTCCCCCTAGGGGGGATGGATTTTGTTGAAATTTCACACACACCGACATAGGGAATCTCTTCCCCTAGGTTACTGTTCCTCCTCAATTTGGTGTCAGTTTAACATAAAAACACTGATACTCACCTTTCCTCGATCCCCTGCCGTTCTGTCTGCAGTCTCAGTGTGTTCTGCTTCAGCGCTGAGCTCCGGGCGCGATGTGATGACGTCACTCACATCGAATCCGGAGCTGGAGTTCAGCACTGAAGCAGGAGCCAAAAGCTTCTGCTTTCTCTAACACTGTATTCAACTCATCTGCTTCCGGAGGACAACTCATCTGCTTCCGGAGAACATACATCCCACCGACCGGGACTGCGGGACATGACCCTGAATCCGGGAATGTCCTGCAGAATCCGGGACGGTTGGGACGAATGTGTAAACCGATCCTTACACCATCTCAATATACTATATAGTATACTATAAAACATCATATTATAATACATTCTGTATACCGTACATAATAACATCCTACTAATATTATAAAGGTGACAGTATATGTGTTTGGATCTTTGTTCCTCAATCACAGGCAAACGGCTGAATGGATTTTGTTGAAATTTCACACACACCGACATATTGCCCAGGAAGGAAGGATAGGCTACTCTAAATGTGGGTCACTCACCCCAAATCGCCACCACGACCCTCAAAAGTTCACTCCGGCTCTGCTGTAGGCGCTGACATTACGTCAGCCCAAGTCTTTCCACGCACCTCCTATTGGTGCATTGCAGGGTGTGGGCGGGCTATGGACCCAGCGCTGTGGCACCATACGTTGCTGGCGAAGTGTGGGCAGAGCGATTGACCAGGGAGATGCAGCCCGCATGTTCCGGCCGCTGCTGCCATCTCAGGCTACACAGGACCGCTCATGCCGGCAGATGTTGCGGCCTAGACAGTATGCACAAGGTGAGTCCAGTGGGGTTGGGGGTGTCTGGTGTCCGCAACAATCGTCCCCATTAACCCTAACAGCGCCTCAGTCACAGCTGACCACAGTTGTCATCCGCTGTCGCGTGGGAGCTGCGATGTTCCTTCTCTGCACCGGCACCCAGACCAAGCTCCGAGGCCGGCGTCACGTTGCTATGGCAGCCGGGAGCCTCGCGCAGGGTCCCCGGCCTGTCGGTCTTTCGCTCCTACTGCAGCCTATGATACGTAGCCTGCAATAGAAGTGCTGCTATTATGCAATGCATAGCATAAAACCGGCGCTTCTACTGCAGGCTACGTAGCATAGGCTGCAGTAGGAGCGAATAACTGACAGATGCAGCAGAGCTGAGTGTGCAGCATGGTTCAACAAATACTCAGCACTGCTGAGTGTGCGGTGTTACATATTGTGAAACACATACATCTTAGGTAGGGGCTAAGGGTGGCGCAGACGAAGTCAAGGGTAATGCTAGTATAGAGATATATACACCAGTGTATATACTATTAAATAATTTTTTTTACAGTATAATACACAGAATAATAGTTACATAATATACAATATAATATTTAATGTGTAGAGTTGTGTACTGTCTGTGTCTGATATACTGTATACAGTGTAAGTTTATATACAGACACAATATCTCAGAATCAGTATGAGAGGTCAGAGCCAGAAGCAGTATGACAGGTCAGAGCCAGAATCAGTCTGAGAAGTCAGAGCCAGAATCACTATGAGAGATCAGAGCCAGAATCAGTATGAGAGGTCAGAGCCAGAATCAGTCTGAGATGTCAGAGCCGGAATCACTATGAGAGGTCAGAGCCAGAATCAGTATGAGAGATCAGAGCCAGAATCAGTATGAGAGATCAGAGCCAGAATCAGTATGAGAGATCAGAGCCAGAATAAGTCTGAGAGGTCAGAGCCAGAATCAGTCTGAGAGATCAGAGCCAGAATCAGTCTAAGAGGTCAGAGCCAGAATCAGTCTGAGAGGTCAGAGCCAGAAGCAGTCTGAGAGGTCAGAGCCAGAAGCAGTCTGAGAGGTCAGAGCCAGAAGCAGTCTGAGAGGTCAGAGCCAGAATCAGTATAACAGGTCAGAGCCAGAATCAGTGAGAGATCAGAGCCAGAAGCAGTATGAAAGGTCAGAACCGGAATCAGAATAAGAGGTCAAAATCAGAAGCAGTATGAGACGTCAAAGCCAGAAGCAGTCTGAGAAATCAGAGCCAGAATCAGTATGAGAGGTCAAAGCCAGAATCAGTCTGAGAGGTCAGAGCCAAAATTAGTATGAGAGGTCAGAGCCAGAATCAGTCTGAGAGGTCAGAGTCAGAATCAGTGTGAGAGGTCAGAGCCAGAATCAGTATGAGAGGTCAGAGCAAGAAGCAGTAGGAGAGGTCAGAGCCAGAATCAATATGAGAGATCAGAGCCAGAATCGGCATGAGACATCAGAGCCAGAATCAGTATGAGAGGTAAGAGCCGGAATAAGACAGAGAGGTCAGAGCCAGAATCAGTATGAGACATCAGAGCCAGAAGCAGTCTGAGAGGGCAGAGACAGAAGCAGTATAAGAGGTGAGAGCCAGAAGCAGTATGAGAGGTCAGAGCCAGAATCAGTCTGAGAGGTCAGAGCCGGAATCAGTATAAGAGGTCAGAACCGGAAGCATACTGAGAGGTCAGAGCCAGAATTATTATGACAGGTCAGAGCCAGGATCAGTCTGAGAGGTCAGAGCCAGAATCAGTCTGAGAGGTCAGAGCCAGAATCAGTATAAGAGGTCAGAGCCAGAATTAGTATGAGAGGTCAGAGCCAGAATCAGTCTGAGAGGTCTGAGCCAGAATTAGTATGAGAGGTTAAAGCCAGAATCAGTCTAAGTGGTCAGAGCCAGAATTAGTATGAGAGGTCAGAGGCAGAATCAGTCTGAGAAGACAGAGCCAGAATCAGTATGAGAGGTCCGAGCCAGAATCAGTCTGAGAGGTCAGAGCCAGAATTAGTATGAGAGGTCAGAGCCAGAATCAGTATGAGAGGTCAGAGCCAGAATTAGTCTGAGAGGTCTGAGCCAGAATTAGTATGAGAGGTCAGAGCCAGAATCAGTCTGAGACGTCAGAGCCAGAATCAGTCTGAGACGTCAGAGCCAGAATCAGTCTGAGACGTCAGAGCCAGAATCAGTCTGAGACGTCAGAGCCAGAATCAGTATGAGAGGTCAGAGCCAGAATCAGTCTGAGAGGTTAGAGCCAGAATCAGTATGAGAGGTCAGAGCCAGAATCAGTCTGAGAGGTCAGAGCCAGAATCAGTATGACAGGTCAGAGCCAGAATTATTATGAGAGGTCATAGCCAGAATCAGTCTGAGAGGTCAGAGCCAGAATCAGTCTGAGAGGTCTGAGCCAGAATCAGTATGAGAGGTCAGAACCGGAATCAGTATGAGAGGTCACAGCCGGAATCAGTATGAGAGGTCAGAGCCGGAATCAGTCTGAGAGGTCAGAGCCAGAATCAGTCTGAAAGGTTAGAGCCAGAATCAGTCTAAGTGGTCAGAGCCAGAATTAGTATGAGAGGTCAGAGCCAGAATCAGTTTGAGACGTCAGAGCCAGAATCAGTATGAGAGGTCCGAGCCAGAATCAGTATGAGAGGTCAGAGCCAGAATTATTATGAAAGGTCAGAGCCAGAATCAGTCTGAGAGGTTAGAGCCAGAATCAGTCTAAGTGGTCAGGGCCAGAATCAGTCTGAGAGGTCAGAGCCAGAATCAGTCTGAGAGGTCAGAGCCAGAATCAGTCTGAGAGGTCAGAGCCAGAATCAGTCTGAGAGGTTAGAGCCAGAATCAGTCTAAGTGGTCAGAGCCAGAATTAGTATGAGAGGTCAGAGCCAGAATCAGTATAAGAGATCAGAGCCAGAATCAGTCTGAGAGGTCAGAGCCAGAATCAGTCTGAGAGGTCTGAGCCAGAATCAGTCTGAGACGTCAGAGCCAGAATCAGTCTGAGAGGTCAGAGCCAGTATCAGTCTGAGAGGTCAGAGCCAGAATCAGTCTGAGAGGTCTGAGCCAGAATCAGTATAAGAGGTCAGAGCCGGAATCAGTATGAGAGCTCAGAGCCGGAATCAGTATGAGAGCTCAGAGCCGGAATCAGTATGAGAGCTCAGAGCCGGAATCAGTCTGAGTGGTCAGAGCCAGAAGCAGTATGAGATGTCAGAGCCAGAATCAGTATGAGAGGTTAGAGCCAGAATCAGTCTAAGTGGTCAGAGCCAGAATTAGTATGAGAGGTCAGAGCCAGAATCAGAATAAGAAGTCAGAGCCAGAATCAGTCTGAGAGATCAGAGCCAGAATTAGTCTGAGAGGTCAGAGCCAGAATCAGTATGAGAGGTCAGAGCCAGAATTAGTCTGAGAGGTCAGAGCCAGAATCAGTATGAGAGGTCAGAGCCAGAATCAGTCTGAGAGGTCAGAGCCAGAATCAGTATGAGAGGTCAGAGCCAGAATTAGTCTGAGAGGTCAGAGCCAGACTCAGTCTGAGAGGTCTGAGCCAGAATTAGTATGAGAGGTTAAAGCCAGAATCAGTCTAAGTGGTCAGAGCCAGAATTAGTATGAGAGGTCAGAGCCAGAATCAGTCTGAGACGTCAGAGCCAGAATAAGTATGAGAGGTTCGAGCCAGAATCAGTCTGAGAGGTCAGAGCCAGAATCAGTATGAGAGGTCAGAGCCAGAATCAGTCTGAGAGGTCTGAGCCAGAATTAGTATGAGAGGTTAAAGCCAGAATCAGTCTAAGTGGTCAGAGCCAGAATTAGTATGAGAGGTCAGAGCCAGAATCAGTCTGAGACGTCAGAGCCGGAATTAGTCTGAGAGGTCAAACCCAGACTCAGTCTGAGAGGTTAGAGCCAGAATCAGTCTAAGTGGTCAGAGCCAGAATTAGTATGAGAGGTCAGAGCCAGAATCAGTCTGAGTGGTCAGAGCCAGAATCAGTCTGAGAGGTCAGAGCCAGAATTAGTCTGAGAGGTCTGAGCCAGAATTAGTCTGAGAGGTCTGAGCCAGAATCAGTCTGAGACGTCAGAGCCAGAATCAGTCTGAGACGTCAGAGCCAGAATCAGTCTGAGACGTCAGAGCCAGAATCAGTATGAGAGGTCAGAGCCAGAATCAGTCTGAGAGGTCAGAGCCAGAATCAATATGACAGGTCAGAGCCGGAATCAGTATGAGAGGTCAGAGCCGGAATCAGTATGAGAGGTCAGAGCCGGAATCAGTCTGAGTGGTTAGAGCCAGAATCAGTCTAAGTGGTCAGAGCCAGAATTAGTATGAGAGGTCAGAGCCAGAATCAGTATGAGAGGTCTGAGCCAGAATCAGTCTGAGAGGTCAGAGCCAGAATTAGTCTGAGAGGTCAGAGCCAGACTCAGTCTGAGAGGTCAGAGCCAGAATCAGTCTGAGAGGTCAGAGCCAGAATCAGTATGAGAGGTCAGAGCCAGAATTAGTCTGAGAGGTCAGAGCCAGACTCAGTCTTAGAGGTCAGAGCCAGAATCAGTCTGAGAGGTCTGAGCCAGAATTAGTATGAGAGGTCAGAGCCAGAATCAGTCTGAGAGGTCTGAGCCAGAATCAGTCTGAGACGTCAGAGCCAGAATTAGTCTGAGAGGTCAGAGCCAAAATCAGTCTGAGAGGTCTGAGCCAGAATCAGTCTGAGACGTCAGAGCCAGAATCAGTCTGAGAGGTCTGAGCCAGAATCAGTATGAGAGGTCAGAGCCAGAATTATTATGAGACGTCAGAGCCAGAAGCTGTATGAAAGGTCAGAACCGGAATCAGTCTTAGAGGTCAGAGCCAGAAGCAGTCTGAGAGGTCTGAGCCAGAATTAGTATGAGAGGTCAGAGCCAGAATCAGTATGAGAGGTTAGAGCCAGAATTATTATGAGAGGTCAGAGCTAGAAGCTGTATGAAAGGTCAGAACCGGAATCAGTCTTAGAGGTCAGAGCCAGAAGCAGTCTGAGAGGTCTGAGCCAAAATCAGAATGAGATGTCAGAGCCAGAATCATAATGAGAGGTCAGAGCCAGAATCAGACTGAGAGGTTAGAGCCAGAATCAGTCTAAGAGGTCAGAGCCAGAATTAGTATGAGAGGTCAGAGACAGAATCAGTATGAGAGGTCAGAGCCAGAATCAGTCTGAGACGTCAGAGCCAGAATCAGTCTGAGACGTCAGAGCCAGAATCAGTCTGAGACGTCATAGCCAGAATCAGTATGAGAGGTCAGAGCCAGAATCAGTCTGAGAGGTTAGAGCTAGAATCAGTATGAGAGGTCAGAGCCAGAATCAGTCTGAGAGGTCAGAGCCAGAATCAGTATGACAGGTCAGAGCCAGAATTATTATGAGAGGTCATAGCCAGAATCAGTCTGAGAGGTCAGAGCCAGAATCAGTCTGAGAGGTCTGAGCCAGAATCAGTATGAGAGGTCAGAGCCGGAATCAGTATGAGAGGTCACAGCCGGAATCAGTATGAGAGGTCAGAGCCGGAATCAGTCTGAGAGGTCAGAGCCAGAATCAGTCTGAGAGGTCAGAGCCAGAATCAGTCTAAGTGGTCAGAGCCAGAATTAGTATGAGAGGTCAGAGCCAGAATCAGTATTAGAGGTCAGAGCCAGAATCAGTCTGAGAGGTCTGAGCCAGAATTAGTATGAGAGGTTAAAGCCAGAATCAGTCTAAGTGGTCAGAGCCAGAATTAGTATGAGAGGTCAGAGCCAGAATCAGTCTGAGACGTCAGAGCCAGAATCAGTATGAGAGGTCCGAGCCAGAATCAGTATGAGAGGTCTGAGGCAGTATTATTATGAAAGGTCAGAGCCAGAATCCTTCTGAGAGGTCAGAGCCAGAATCAGTCTGAGAGGTCAGAGCCAGAATCAGTCTGAGAGGTCAGAGCCAGAATCAGTCTGAGAGGTCAGAGCCAGAATCAGTCTGAGAGGTCAGAGCCAGAATCAGTCTGAGCGGTTAGAGCCAGAATCAGTCTAAGTGGTTAGAGCCAGAATCAGTCTAAGTGGTCAGAGCCAGAATTAGTATGAGAGGTCAGAGCCAGAATCAGTATAAGAGATCAGAGCCAGAATCAGTCTGAGAGGTCAGAGCCAGAATCAGTCTGAGAGGTCTGAGCCAGAATCAGTCTGAGACGTCAGAGCCAGAATCAGTCTGAGAGGTCAGAGCCAGTATCAGTCTGAAAGGTCAGAGCCAGAATCAGTCTGAGAGGTCTGAGCCAGAATCAGTATAAGAGGTCAGAGCCGGAATCAGTATGAGAGCTCAGAGCCGGAATCATTATGAGAGGTCAGAGCCGGAATCAGTCTGAGTGGTCAGAGCCAGAAGCAGTATGAGATGTCAGAGCCAGAATCAGTATGAGAGGTCAGAGCCAGAATCAGTATGAGAGGTTAGAGCCAGAATCAGTCTAAGTGGTCAGAGCCAGAATTAGTATGAGAGGTCAGAGCCAGAATCAGAATGAGAAGTCAGAGCCAGAATCAGTCTGAGAGATCAGAGCCAGAATTAGTCTGAGAGGTCAGAGCCAGAATCAGTATGAGAGGTCAGAGCCAGAATTAGTCTGAGAGGTCAGAGCCAGAATCAGTATGAGAGGTCAGAGCCAGAATCAGTCTGAGAGGTCAGAGCCAGAATCAGTATGAGAGGTCAGAGCCAGAATTAGTCTGAGAGGTCAGAGCCAGACTCAGTCTGAGAGGTCAGAGCCAGAATCAGTCTGAGAGGTCTGAGCCAGAATAAGTATTAGAGGTTAAAGCCAGAATCAGTCTAAGTGGTCAGAGACAGAATTAGTATGAGAGGTCAGAGCCAGAATCAGTCTGAGACGTCAGAGCCAGAATCAGTATGAGAGGTCCGAGCCAGAATCAGTCTGAGAGGTCAGAGCCAGAATCAGTATGAGAGGTCAGAGCCAGAATCAGTCTGAGAGGTCTGAGCCAGAATTAGTATGAGAGGTTAAAGCCAGAATCAGTCTAAGTGGTCAGAGCCAGAATTAGTATGAGAGGTCAGAGCCAGAATCAGTCTGAGACGTCAGAGCCGGAATTAGTCTGAGAGGTCAAACCCAGACTCAGTCTGAGAGGTTAGAGCCAGAATCAGTCTAAGTGGTCAGAGCCAGAATTAGTATGAGAGGTCAGAGCCAGAATCAGTCTGAGTGGTCAGAGCCAGAATCAGTCTGAGAGGTCAGAGCCAGAATTAGTCTGAGAGGTCTGAGCCAGAATTAGTCTGAGAGGTCTGAGCCAGAATCAGTCTGAGACGTCAGAGCCAGAATCAGTCTGAGACGTCAGAGCCAGAATCAGTCTGAGAGGTTAGAGGCAGAATCAGTATGAGAGGTCAGAGCCAGAATCAGTCTGAGAGGTCAGAGCCAGAATCAATCTGACAGGTCAGAGCCGGAATCAGTATGAGAGGTCAGAGCCGGAATCAGTATGAGAGGTCAGAGCCGGAATCAGTCTGAGTGGTTAGAGCCAGAATCAGTCTAAGTGGTCAGAGCCAGAATTAGTATGAGAGGTCAGAGCCAGAATCAGTACGAGAGGTCTGAGCCAGAATCAGTCTGAGAGGTCAGAGCCAGAATTAGTCTGAGAGGTCAGAGCCAGACTCAGTCTGAGAGGTCAGAGCCAGAATCAGTCTGAGAGGTCAGAGCCAGAATCAGTCTGAGAGGTCAGAGCCAGAATCAGTATGAGAGGTCAGAGCCAGAATTAGTCTGAGAGGTCAGAGCCAGACTCAGTCTTAGAGGTCAGAGCCAGAATCAGTCTGAGAGGTCTGAGCCAGAATTAGTATGAGAGGTCAGAGCCAGAATCAGTCTGAGAGGTCTGAGCCAGAATCAGTCTGAGACGTCAGAGCCAGAATTAGTCTGAGAGGTCAGAGCCAAAATCAGTCTGAGAGGTCTGAGCCAGAATCAGTCTGAGACGTCAGAGCCAGAATCAGTCTGAGAGGTCTGAGCCAGAATCAGTCTGAGACGTCAGAGCCAGAATCAGTATGACAGGTCAGAGCCAGAATTATTATGAGAGGTCAGAGCCAGAATCAGTATGAGAGGTCAGAGCCGGAATCAGTATGAGAGGTCAGAGCCGGAATCAGTATGAGAGGTCAGAGCCAGAATCAGTATGAGAGGTCAGAGCCGGAATCAGTATGAGAGGTCAGAGCCAGAATCAGTATGAGAGGTCAGAGCCGGAATCAGTATGAGAGGTCAGAGCCGGAATCAGTCTGAGTGGTCAGAGCCAGAAGCAGTATGAGATGGCAGAGCCAGAATTAGTATGAGAGGTCAGAGCCAGAATCAGTATGAGAGGTCAGAGCCAGAATTATTATGAGAGGTCAGAGCCAGAAGCTGTATGAAAGGTCAGAACCGGAATCAGTCTTAGAGGTCAGAGCCAGAAGCAGTCTGAGAGGTCTGAGCCAGAATTAGTATGAGAGGTCAGAGCCAGAATCAGTATGAGAGGTCAGAGCCAGAATTATTATGAGAGGTCAGAGCCAGAAGCTGTATGAAAGGTCAGAACCGGAATCAGTCTTAGAGGTCAGAGCCAGAAGCTGTCTGAGAGGTCTGAGCCAGAATTAGTATGAGAGGTCAGAGCCAGAATCAGTATGAGAGGTCAGAGCCAGAATTATTATGAGAGGTCAGAGCTAGAAGCTGTATGAAAGGTCAGAACCGGAATCAGTCTTAGAGGTCAGAGCCAGAAGCAGTCTGAGAGGTCTGAGCCAAAATCAGAATGAGATGTCAGAGCCAGAATCATAATGAGAGGTCAGAGCCAGAATCAGACTGAGAGGTTAGAGCCAGAATCAGTCTAAGAGGTCAGAGCCAGAATTAGTATGAGAGGTCAGAGACAGAATCAGTATGAGAGGTCAGAACCAGAATTAGTTTTAAAGGTCTGAGCCAGAATTAGTATGAGAGGTCAGAGCCAGAATCAGTCTGAGAGATCTGAGCCAGAATCAGTCTGAGACGTCAGAGCCAGAATCAGTCTGAGACGTCAGAGCCAGAATCAGTCTGAGACGTCAGAGCCAGAATCAGTATGAGAGGTCAGAGCCAGAATCAGTCTGAGAGGTTAGAGCCAGAATCAGTATGAGAGGTCAGAGCCAGAATCAGTCTGAGAGGTCAGAGCCAGAATCAGTATGACAGGTCAGAGCCAGAATTATTATGAGAGGTCATAGCCAGAATCAGTCTGAGAGGTCAGAGCCAGAATCAGTCTGAGAGGTCTGAGCCAGAATCAGTATGAGAGGTCAGAGCCGGAATCAGTATGAGAGGTCACAGCCGGAATCAGTATGAGAGGTCAGAGCCGGAATCAGTCTGAGAGGTCAGAGCCAGAATCAGTCTAAGTGGTCAGAGCCAGAATTAGTATGAGAGGTCAGAGCCAGAATCAGTATTAGAGGTCAGAGCCAGAATCAGTCTGAGAGGTCTGAGCCAGAATTAGTATGAGAGGTTAAAGCCAGAATCAGTCTAAGTGGTCAGAGCCAGAATTAGTATGAGAGGTCAGAGCCAGAATCAGTCTGAGACGTCAGAGCCAGAATCAGTATGAGAGGTCCGAGCCAGAATCAGTATGAGAGGTCTGAGCCAGTATTATTATGAAAGGTCAGAGCCAGAATCCTTCTGAGAGGTCAGAGCCAGAATCAGTCTGAGAGGTCAGAGCCAGAATCAGTCTGAGAGGTCAGAGCCAGAATCAGTCTGAGCGGTTAGAGCCAGAATCAGTCTAAGTGGTCAGAGCCAGAATTAGTATGAGAGGTCAGAGCCAGAATCAGTATAAGAGATCAGAGCCAGAATCAGTCTGAGAGGTCAGAGCCAGAATCAGTCTGAGAGGTCTGAGCCAGAATCAGTCTGAGACGTCAGAGCCAGAATCAGTCTGAGAGGTCAGAGCCAGTATCAGTCTGAGAGGTCAGAGACAGAATCAGTCTGAGAGGTCTGAGCCAGAATCAGTATAAGAGGTCAGAGCCGGAATCAGTATGAGAGCTCAGAGCCGGAATCATTATGAGAGGTAAGAGCCGGAATCAGTCTGAGTGGTCAGAGCCAGAAGCAGTATGAGATGTCAGAGCCAGAATCAGTATGAGAGGTCAGAGCCAGAATCAGTATGAGAGGTTAGAGCCAGAATCAGTCTAAGTGGTCAGAGCCAGAATTAGTATGAGAGGTCAGAGCCAGAATCAGAATGAGAAGTCAGAGCCAGAATCAGTCTGAGAGATCAGAGCCAGAATTAGTCTGAGAGGTCAGAGCCAGAATCAGTATGAGAGGTCAGAGCCAGAATTAGTCTGAGAGGTCAGAGCCAGAATCAGTATGAGAGGTCAGAGCCAGAATCAGTCTGAGAGGTCAGAGCCAGAATCAGTCTGAGAGGTCAGAGCCAGAATTAGTCTGAGAGGTCAGAGCCAGACTCAGTCTGAGAGGTCTGAGCCAGAATCAGTCTGAGAGGTCAGAGCCAGAATCAGTCTGAGAGGTCTGAGCCAGAATCAGTATGAGAGGTTAAAGCCAGAATCAGTCTAAGTGTTCAGAGCCAGAATTAGTATGAGAGGTCAGAGCCAGAATCAGTCTGAGACGTCAGAGCCAGAATCAGTATGAGAGGTCCGAGCCAGAATCAGTCTGAGAGGTCAGAGCCAGAATCAGTATGAGAGGTCAGAGCCAGAATCAGTCTGAGAAGTCTGAGCCAGAATTAGTATGAGAGGTTAAAGCCAGAATCAGTCTAAGTGGTCAGAGCCAGAATTAGTATGAGAGGTCAGAGCCAGAATCAGTCTGAGACGTCAGAGCCAGAATTAGTCTGAGAGGTCAGACCCAGACTCAGTCTGAGAGGTTAGAGCCAGAATCAGTCTAAGTGGTCAGAGCCAGAATTAGTATGAGAGGTCAGAGCCAGAATCAGTCTGAGTGGTCAGAGCCAGAATCAGTCTGAGAGGTCAGAGCCAGAATTAGTCTGAGAGGTCTGAGCCAGAATTAGTCTGAGAGGTCTGAGCCAGAATCAGTCTGAGACGTCAGAGCCAGAATCAGTCTGAGACGTCAGAGCCAGAATCAGTCTGAGAGGTTAGAGCCAGAATCAGTATGAGAGGTCAGAGCCAGAATCAGTCTGAGAGGTCAGAGCCGGAATCAGTATGAGAGGTCAGAGCCGGAATCAGTCTGAGAGGTTAGAGCCAGAATCAGTCTAAGTGGTCAGAGCCAGAATCAGTATGAGAGGTCAGAGCCAGAATCAGTATGAGAGGTCTGAGCCAGAATCAGTCTGAGAGGTCAGAGCCAGAATTAGTCTGAGAGGTCAGAGCCAGACTCAGTCTGAGAGGTCAGAGCCAGAATCAGTCTGAGAGGTCTGAGCCAGAATCAGTATGAGAGGTCAGAGCCAGAATCAGTCTGAGATGTCAGAGCCAGAATCAGTATGAGAGGTCAGAGCCAGAATTAGTCTGAGAGGTCAGAGCCAGACTCAGTCTTAGAGGTCAGAGCCAGAATCAGTCTGAGAGGTCAGAGCCAGAATCAGTATGAGAGGTCAGAGCCAGAATTAGTCTGAGAGGTCAGAGCCAGACTCAGTCTTAGAGGTCAGAGCCAGAATCAGTCTGAGAGGTCTGAGCCAGAATTAGTATGAGAGGTTAAAGCCAGAATCAGTCTAAGTGTTCAGAGCCAGAATTAGTATGAGAGGTCAGAGCCAGAATCAGTCTGAGACGTCAGAGCCAGAATCAGTATGAGAGGTCCGAGCCAGAATCAGTCTGAGAGGTCAGAGCCAGAATCAGTATGAGAGGTCAGAGCCAGAATCAGTTTGAGAGGTCTGAGCCAGAATTAGTATGAGAGGTTAAAGCCAGAATCAGTCTAAGTGGTCAGAGCCAGAATTAGTATGAGAGGTCAGAGCCAGAATCAGTCTGAGACGTCAGAGACAGAATTAGTCTGAGAGGTCAGACCCAGACTCAGTCTGAGAGGTTAGAGCCAGAATCAGTCTAAGTGGTCAGAGCCAGAATTAGTATGAGAGGTCAGAGCCAGAATCAGTCTGAGTGGTCAGAGCCAGAATCAGTCTGAGAGGTCAGAGCCAGAATTAGTCTCAGAGGTCTGAGCCAGAATTAGTCTGAGAGGTCTGAGCCAGAATCAGTCTGAGACGTCAGAGCCAGAATCAGTCTGAGACGTCAAAGCCAGAATCAGTCTGAGAGGTTAGAGCCAGAATCAGTATGAGAGGTCAGAGCCAGAATCAGTCTGAGAGGTCAGAGCTGGAATCAGTATGAGAGGTCAGAGCCGGAATCAGTCTGAGAGGTTAGAGCCAGAATCAGTCTAAGTGGTCAGAGCCAGAATTAGTATGAGAGGTCAGAGCCAGAATCAGTATGAGAGGTCTGAGCCAGAATCAGTCTGAGAGGTCAGAGCCAGAAATAGTCTGAGAGGTCAGAGCCAGACTCAGTCTGAGAGGTCAGAGCCAGAATCAGTCTGAGAGGTCTGAGCCAGAATCAGTATGAGAGGTCAGAGCCAGAATCAGTCTGAGATGTCAGAGCCAGAATCAGTATGAGAGGTCAGAGCCAGAATTAGTCTGAGAGGTCAGAGCCAGACTCAGTCTTAGAGGTCAGAGCCAGAATCAGTCTGAGAGGTCTGAGCCAGAATTAGTATGAGAGGTCAGAGCCAGAATCAGTCTGAGAGGTCTGAGCCAGAATCAGTCTGAGACGTCAGAGCCAGAATCAGTATGAGACGTCAGAGCCAGAATCAGTATGAGAGGTTAGAGCCAGAATCAGTATGAGAGGTCAGAGCGAGAATCAGTCTGAGAGGTCAGAGCCAGAATTAGTCTGAGAGGTCAGAGCCAGAATCAGTCTGAGAGGTCTGAGCCAGAATCAGTCTGAGACGTCAGAGCCAGAATCAGTCTGAGAGGTCTGAGCCGGAATCAGTCTGAGACGTCAGAGCCAGAATCAGTCTGAGACGTCAGAGCCAGAATCAGTATGACAGGTCAGAGCCAGAATTATTATGAGAGGTCAGAGCCAGAATCAGTATGAGAGGTCAGAGCCGGAATCAGTATGAGAGGTCAGAGCCAGAATCAGTATGAGAGGTCAGAGCCGGAATCAGTCTGAGTGGTCAGAGCCAGAAGCAGTATGAGATGTCAGAGCCAGAATCATATTGAGAGGTCAGAGCCAGAATCAGTCTGAGACGTCAGAGCCAGAATCAGTATGACAGGTCAGAGCCAGAATTATTATGAGAGATCAGAGCCAGAATCAGTATGAGAGGTCAGAGCCGGAATCAGTATGAGAGGTCAGAGCCGGAATCAGTATGACAGGTCAGAGCCGGAATCAGTCTGAGTGGTCAGAGCCAGAAGCAGTATGAGATGTCAGAGCCAGAATCATAATGAGAGGTCAGAGCCAGAATCAGTCTGAGAGGTCAGAGCCAGAATCAGTCTAAGAGGTCAGAGCCAGAATTAGTATGAGAGGTCAGAGCCAGAATCAGTATGAGAGGTCAGAGCCAGAATTATTATGAGAGGTCAGAGCCAGAATATGTCTGAGAGGTCTGAGCCAGAATCAGTCTGAGAGTTCTGAGCCAGAATCAGTATGTGAGGTCAGAGCCGGAATCACTCTGAGTGGTCAGAGCCAGAATCAGTCTGAGAGGTCAGAGCCAGAATCCGTCTGAGAGGTCAGAGCCAGAAGCAGTATGTGATGACAGAGCCAGAAGCAGTCTGAGAGGTCAGAGCCAAAATCAGTCTGAGAGGTCAGAGCCAGAATCGGTCTGAGAGGTGAGCGCCAGAATCAGTCTGAGAAGTCAGAGCCAGAAGCAGTATGAAAGGTCAGAACTGGAATCAGTATGAGAGGTCAGAGCCAGAATCAGTGTAAGAGATCAGAGCCAGAATTAGCATGAGAGGTCAGAGCCAGAATTAGTATGAGAGGTCAGAGCCAGAATCAGTATGAGAGGTCAGAGCCAGAATTATTATGAGAGGTCAGAGCCAGAAGCTGTATGAAAGGTCAGAACCGGAATCAGTCTTAGAGGTCAGAGCCAGAAGCAGTCTGAGAGGTCTGAGCCAGAATTAGTATGAGAGGTCAGAGCCAGAATCAGTATGAGAGGTCAGAGCCAGAATTATTATGAGAGGTCAGAGCTAGAAGCTGTATGAAAGGTCAGAACCGGAATCAGTCTTAGAGGTCAGAGCCAGAAGCAGTCTGAGAGGTCTGAGCCAAAATCAAATGAGATGTCAGAGCCAGAATCATAATGAGAGGTCAGAGCCAGAATCAGACTGAGAGGTTAGAGCCAGAATCAGTCTAAGAGGTCAGAGCCAGAATCATAATGAGAGGTCAGAGCCAGAATCAGACTGAGAGGTTAGAGCCAGAATCAGTCTAAGAGGTCAGAGCCAGAATCATAATGAGAGGTCAGAGCCAGAATCAGTCTAAGAGGTCAGAGCCAGAATCATAATGAGAGGTCAGAGCCAGAATCAGACTGAGAGGTTAGAGCCAGAATCAGTCTAAGAGGTCAGAGCCAGAATTAGTATGAGAGGTCAGAGCCAGAATCAGTCTGAGAGGTCAGAGCCAGAATTAGCATGAGAGGTCAGAGCCAGAATTAGTATGAGAGGTCAGAGCCAGAATCAGTATGAGAGGTCAGAGCCAGAAGTATTATGAGAGGTCAGAGCTAGAAGCTGTATGAAAGGTCAGAACCGGAATCAGTCTTAGAGTTCAGAGCCAGAAGCAGTCTGAGAGGTCTGAGCCAGAATCAGTATGAGAGGTCAGAGCCAGAATCAGACTGAGAGGTCAGAGCCAGAATCAGTCTGAGAGGTCAGAGCCAGAATCAGCATGAGAGGTCAGAGCCGGAATCAGTATGAGAGGTCAGAGCCGGAATTAGTCTGAGAGGTCAGAGCCAGAATTAGTATGAGAGGTCTGAGCCAGAATCAGTCTGGAACAGATCTGGGCAAAGCCCGGCCCGCGGGCCATATCCGGCCCTCTGACTGTTTCAGTCCGGCCCGCACAGCTTTGACTAGGGAGGCATGTCTAGGGGGCGTGTCTAGGGGGCGTGTCTTAGTGCCGGCCGAAGATGGAGATGTGGAGCGTGTCATAAAGTACTGAGAGATGTAAGGTGACCTGCAGGGGGGAGAGAGAGAGAGAGTGTGTGTGTGTGTGTGTGTGTGTCTATACGTGTGTGTGTCTATATGTGTGTCTGTCTATATGTGTGTCACAGTCTGTCTGTGTGTGTGTGTGTGTGTCTATATGTGTGTGTGTCTATATGTGTGTGTGTCTATATGTGTGTGTGTCTATATGTGTGTGTCTGTCTATATGTGTGTGTCTGTCTATATGTGTGTCTGTCTGTCTGTCTATGTGTCTGTCTATATAAGTGTGTGTGTGTCTATATGTGTCTGTCTATCTGTATGTGTGTGTCTCAGTAACCTAGGGGCAGAGATGGAAGGGGAATGTTATACTAGGGCAGAGATGGCAGATGGAGGGGGGGACATGAAATGGGGAAAATAAAGGGGGATATGAAACTGAGGGAGAAATGGAGGGGGGGGTGGAGACATGAAACTGTGGCTAGATGAAGAGGGCACTTAGACTGGGGGGACATTAAACCGTGGAGGAAGCTGTAGGGGGACCTGTCTGCCTCTAGTTGTCCCCAGTTTAATGTCACCCTCCAGCTACCCCTACGGTTTAATGTCTGCTTCCCGATTTTAATGTCCCCCTCTAGTTGCCCCCAGTTTCATGTCATGCTCAAGCTGTCAATTTATTGCCCCCCTCCAACTACCCTCACTGTTTAATGTCCCCCTCCAGCTGCTCCAGTTTCGTGTCCCCTCTAGTTTCCACCAGTTTATACTGGGGCACCAGGAGAGGGACTTAATACTGTGGGGCAGTTGGAAGGGAACATTATAATGTGGGGACATATAGTGTACAGGTGACTTTACGAGGATTATACTTTGTGGGGGCACATGGAAAGATGATTGGGAATGGGCGGAGTCAACGTAAAAGTGGGTGGAGCTAAATTTGCCGTGGCACGGCCCTCTAGCATAGTTTCAATTTCTTATGCGGCCCCATGGGAAAATTAATTGCCCACCCCTGGTCTGGAAGGTCAGAGCCAGAATCAGTCTGAGAGGTCAGAGCCAGAATTAGTATGAGAGGTCAGAGCCAGATTCAGTATGAGAGGTCAGAGCCAGAATTATGATGAGAGGTCAGACCCAGAATCAGTCTGAGAGGTCTGAGCCAGAATCAGTCTGAGAGGTCTGAGCCAGAATCAGCATGAGAGGTCAGAGCCGGAATCAGTATAAGAGGTCAGAGCCAGAATCAGTCTGAGAGGTCAGAGCCAGAATTAGTATGAGAGGTCAGAGCCAGAATTAGTATGAGAGGTCAGAGCCAGAATTAGTATGAGAGGTCAGAGCCAGATTCAGTATGAGAGGTCAGAGCCAGATTCAGTATGAGAGGTCAGAGCCAGAATCAGTATGAGAGGTCAGAGCCAGATTCAGTCTGAGAGGTCTGAGCCAGAATCAGTCTGAGAGGTCTGAGCCAGAATCAGCATGAGAGGTCAGAGCCGGAATCAGTATAAGAGGTCAGAGCCAGAATCAGTCTGAGAGGTCAGAGCCAGAATCAGTCTGAGAGGTCAGAGCCAGAATTAGTATGAGAGGTCAGAGCCAGAATTAGTATGAGAGGTCAGAGCCAGATTCAGTATGAGAGGTCAGAGCCAGATTCAGTATGAGAGGTCAGAGCCAGAATTATTATGAGAGGTAAGAGACAGAATCAGTCTGAGAGGTCTGAGCCAGAATCAGCATGAGAGGTCAGAGCCGGAATCAGTATAAGAGGTCAGAGCCGGAATCAGTATGAGAGTTCAGAGCCAGAAGCAGTATGAGAGGTCAGAGCCGGAATCAGACTGAGAGGTCAGAGCGAGAATCAGTCTGAGAGGTCTGAGCCAGAATCAGTATGAGAGGTCAGAGCCAGAAGCAGGATTAGACGTCAGAGCCCGAATCAGTATGAGAGATCAGAGCAAGAATCAGTATGAGAAATCAGAGCTAGAATCAGTCTGAGAGATCAGAGCCAGAATCAGTATGAGAGGTCAGAGCCAGAATCAGTATGAGAGGTCAGAGCCCGAATCAGTCTGAGAGGTCAGAGCCAGAATCAGACTGAGAGGTCAGAGCCGGAATCAGTCTGAGTGATCAGAGCCAGAATCAGTCTGAGAGGTTAGAGCCAGTATCAGTATGAAAAGTAAGAGCCGGAATCAGTTTGAGAGGTCAGAGCCAGAATCAGTATCAGAGGTCAGAGCCGGAATCAGTATGAGAGATCAGAGCCAGAATCAGTCTGAGTGGTCAGAGCCAGAAGCAGGATTAGACGTCAGAGCCCGAATCAGTATGAGAGATCAGAGCCAGAATCAGTCTGAGAGGTCAGAGCCAGAATCAGTATGAGAGATCAGAGCCAGAGTCAGTATGAGAGGTCAGAGCCAGAATCAGTATGAGAGGTCAGAGCCAGAATCAGTATGAGAGGTCGGAGCCGGAATCAGTATGAGAGGTGAGAGCCAGAATCAGTCTGAGAGGTCAGAGCCAGAATCAGTCTGAGAGGTCAGAGCCAGAATTAGTATGAGAGGTCAGAGCCAGAATCAGTCTGAGAGTTCAGAGCCAGAATTAGTATGAGAGGTCAGAGCCAGATTCAGTATGAGAGGTCAGAGCCAGATTCAGTATGAGAGGTCAGAGCCAGAATTATTATGAGAGGTCAGAGACAGAATCAGTCTGAGAGGTCTGAGCCAGAATCAGCATGAGAGGTCAGAGCCGGAATCAGTATAAGAGGTCAGAGCCGGAATCAGAATGAGAGTTCAGAGCCAGAAGCAGTATGAGAGGTCAGAGCCGGAATCAGACTGAGAGGTCAGAGCCAGATTCAGTATGAGAGGTCAGAGCCAGAATTATTATGAGAGGTCAGAGACAGAATCAGTCTGAGAGGTCTGAGCCAGAATCAGCATGAGAGGTCAGAGCCGGAATCAGTATAAGAGGTCAGAGCCGGAATCAGAATGAGAGTTCAGAGCCAGAAGCAGTATGAGAGGTCAGAGCCAGAATCAGTCTGAGAGGTCAGAGCCAGAATCAGTATGAGAGGTCTGAGCCAGAATCAGTATGAGAGGTCAGAGCCAGAAGCAGGATTAGACGTCAGAACCCGAATCAGTATGAGAGATCAGAGCCAGAATCAGTCTGAGAGGTCAGAGCCAGAAATAGCATGAGAGGTCAGAGCCGGAATCAGTATGAGAGGTCAGAGCCCGAATCAGTCTGAGAGGTCAGAGCCAGAATCAGACTGAGAGGTCTGAGCCAGAATCAGTCTGAGTGATCAGAGCCAGAATCAGTCTGAGAGGTTAGAGCCAGTATCAGTATGAAAAGTCAGAGCCGGAATCAGTCTGAGAGGTCAGAGCCAGAATCAGTATCAGAGGTCAGAGCCGGAATCAGTATGAGAGATCAGAGCCAGAATCAGTCTGAGTGGTCAGAGCCAGAAGCAGGATTAGACGTCAGAGCCCGAATCAGTATGAGAGATCAGAGCCAGAATCAGTCTGAGAGGTCAGAGCCAGAATCAGTATGAGAGGTCAGAGCCAGAGTCAGTATGAGAGGTCAGAGTCAGAATCAGTATGAGAGGTCAGAGCCAGAATCAGTATGAGAGGTCAGAGCCAGAATCAGTATGAGAGGTCAGAGCCAGATTCAGTCTGAGAGGTCTGAGCCAGAATCAGTCTGAGAGGTCTGAGCCAGAATCAGCATGAGAGGTCAGAGCCGGAATCAGTATAAGAGGTCAGAGCTGGAATGAGTATGAGAGTTCAGAGCCAGAAGCAGTATGAGAGGTCAGAGCCAGAATCAGTTTGAGAGGTCAGAGCCAGAATCAATATGACAGGTCAGAGCCAGAATTATTATGAGAGGTCATAAACAGAATCAGTCTGAGAGGTCAGAGCCAAAATCAGTCTGAGAGGTCTGAGCCAGAATCAGTATGAGAGGTCAGAGCCGGAATCAGTATAAGAGGTCAGAGCCAGAATCAGTCTAAGTGGTCAGAACCAGAATTAGTATGAAAGGTCAGAGCCGGAATCAGTATAAGAGGTCAGAGCCGGAATCAGTATGAGAGGTCATAGCCGGAATCAGTCTGAGAGGTCAGAGCCAGAATTAGTATAAGAGGTCAGAGCCAGAATCAGTATGAGAGGTCAGAGCCAGAATCAGTCTAAGTGGTCAGAGCCAGAATTAGTATGAGAGGTCAGAGCCAGAATCAGTATGAGAGGTCAGAGCCAGAATCAGTCTGAGAGGTCAGAGCCAGAATTAATCTGAGAGGTCAGAGCCAGAATCAGTCTGAGAGGTCAGAGCCAGAATCAGTATGAGAGGTCAGAGCCAGAATTAGTCTGAGAGGTCAGAGCCAGACTCAGTCTGAGAGGTCAGAGCCAGAATCAGTCTTAGAGGTCTGAGCCAGAATTAGTATGAGAGGTCAGAGCCAGAATCAGTCTGAGAGGTCTGAGCCAGAATCAGTCTGAGACGTCAGAGCCAGAATTAGTATGAGATGTCAGAGCCAGAATCATAATGAGAGGTCAGAGCCAGAATCAATCTGAGAGGTCAGAGCCAGAATCAGTCTAAGAGGACAGAGCCAGAATTAGTATGAGAGGTCAGAGCCAGAATCAGTCTGAGAGGTCTGAGCCAGAATTAGTATGAGAGGTCAGAGCCAGAATCAGTATGAGAGGTCAGAGCCAGAATCAGTCTGAGAGGTCAGAGCCAAAATCAGTATGAGAGGTCACAGCCAGAATCAGTATGAGAGGTCAGAGCCAGAATCAGTCTGAGAGGTCAGAGCCAGAATCAGTCTTAGAGGTCTGAGCCAGAATTAGTATGAGAGGTCAGAGCCAGAATCAGTCTGAGAGGTCTGAGCCAGAATTAGTATGAGAGGTCAGAGCCAGAATCAGTATGAGAGGTCAGAGCCAGAATCAGTCTGAGAGGTCAGAGCCAAAATCAGTATGAGAGGTCAGAGCCAGAATTAGTCTGAGAGGTCAGAGCCAGACTCAGTCTGAGAGGTCAGAGCCAGAATCAGTCTTAGAGGTCTGAGCCAGAATTAGTATGAGAGGTCAGAGCCAGAATCAGTCTGAGAGGTCTGAGCCAGAATCAGTCTGAGACGTCAGAGCCAGAATTAGTATGAGATGTCAGAGCCAGAATCATAATGAGAGGTCAGAGCCAGAATCAATCTGAGAGGTCAGAGCCAGAATCAGTCTAAGAGGACAGAGCCAGAATTAGTATGAGAGGTCAGAGCCAGAATCAGTCTGAGAAGTCAGAGCCAGAATTAGCATGAGAGGTCAGAGCCAGAATTAGTATGAGAGGTCAGAGCCAGAATCAGTATGAGGTCAGAGCCAGAATTATTATGAGAGGTCTGAGCCAGAATCAGTCTGACAGTTCTGAGCCAGAATCAGTATGAGAGGTCAGAGCCAGAATCAGTCTGAGAGGTCAGAGCCAAAATCAGTCTGAGTGGTCAGAGCCAGAAGCAGGATTAGACGTCAGAGCCCGAATCAGTATGAGAGATCAGAGCCCGAATCAGTCTGAAAGGTCAGAGCCAGAATCAGTATGAGAGGTCAGAGCCAGAGTCAGTATAAGAGGTCAGAGCCAGAATCAGTCTGATAGGTCAGAGCCAGAATCAGTATGAGAGGTCAGAGCCGGAATCAGTATGAGAGGTCAGAGCCAGAATCAGTATGAGAGGTCAGAGCCAGAATTATTATGAGAGGTCTGAGCCAGAATCAGTCTGACAGTTCTGAGCCAGAATCAGTATGAGAGGTCAGAGCCAGAATCAGTCTGAGAGGTCAGAGCCAGAATCAGTCTGAGTGGTCAGAGCCAGAAGCAGGATTAGACGTCAGAGCCCGAATCAGTATGAGAGATCAGAGCCCGAATCAGTCTGAGAGGTCAGAGCCAGAATCAGTATGAGAGGTCAGAGCCAGAGTCAGTATAAGAGGTCAAAGCCAGAATCAGTCTGAGAGGTCAGAGCCAGAATCAGTATGAGAGGTCAGAGCCGGAATCAGTATGAGAGGTCAGAGCCAGAATCAGTCTGAGAGGTCAGAGCCAGAATCAGTCTGAGAGGTCAGAGCCAGAATTAGTATGAGAGGTCAGAGCAAGATTCAGTATGAGAAGTCAGAGCAAGATTCAGTATGAGAAGTCAGAGCCAGAATTATTATGAGAGGTCAGAGCCAGAATCAGTCTGAGAGGTCTGAGCCAGAATCAGTCTGAGAGGTCTGAGCCAGAATCAGCATGAGAGGTCAGAGCCGGAATCAGTATAAGAGGTCAGAGCCGGAATGAGTATGAGAGTTCAGAGCCAGAAGCAGTATGAGAGGTCAGAGCCGGAATCAGACTGAGAGGTCAGAGCCAGAATCAGTCTGAGAGGTCAGAGCCAGAATCAGTATGAGAGGTCAGAGCCAGAATCAGTATGAGAGGTCAGAGCCAGAATCAGTCTGAGAGGTCAGAGCCAGAATAAGTCTGAGAGGTCAGAGCCAGAATCAGTATGAGAGGTCAGAGCCAGAATCAGTATGAGAGGTCAGAGCCAGAATCAGTATGAGAGGTCAGAGCCGGAATCATTATGAGAGGTTAGAGCCAGAAGCAGTATGAGAGGTCAGAGCCGGAATCAGACTGAGAGGTCAGAGCCAGAATCAGTCTGAGTGGTCAGAGCCAGAAGCAGGATTAGACGTCAGAGCCCGAATCAGTATGAGAGATCAGAGCCAGAATCAGTCTGAGAGGTCAGAGCCGGAATCAGTATGAGAGGTTAGAGCCAGAAGCAGTATGAGAGGTCAGAGCCGGAATCAGACTGAGAGGTCAGAGCCAGAAGCAGGATTAGACGTCAGAGCCCGAATCAGTATGAGAGATCAGAGCAAGAATCAGTATGAGAGGTCAGAGCCAGAATCAGTCTGAGAGGTCAGAGCTAGAATCAGTATGAGAGGTCAGAGCTAGAATCAGTATGAGAGGTCAGAGCCAGAATCAGTATGAGAGATCACAGCCAGAATCAGTATGAGAGGTCAGAGCCAGAAGCTGTATGAAAGGTCAGAACTGGAATCAGTATGAGAGGTCAGAGCCAAAAGCAGTATGAGACGTCAGAGCCAGAAGCAGTATGAGAGGTCAGAGCCAGAATCAGTCTGAGAAGTCATAGTCAGAATCAGTATGAGAGGTCAGAGCCGGAATCAGTGTGAGAGGTCAGAGCCAGAATCAGTCTGAGAGGTCAGAGCCAGAATTAGTATGAGAGGTCAGAGACAGAATCAGTATGAGAGATCACAGCCAGAATCAGTATGAGAGGTCAGAGCCAGAAGCTGTATGAAAGGTCAGAACTGGAATCAGTATGAGAGGTCAGAGCCAAAAGCAGTATGAAAGGTCAGAGCCAGAATCAGTCTGAGAAGTCATAGTCAGAATCAGTATGAGAGGTCAGAGCCGGAATCAGTATGAGAGGTCAGAGACAGAATCAGTCTGAGAGGTCAGAGCCAGAATCAGTCTGAGAGGTCAGAGCCAGAATCAGCATGAGAGGTCAGAGCCGGAATCAGTATGAGAGGTCAGAGCCAGAATCAGTCTGAGAGGTCAGAGCCAGAATTAGTATGAGAGGTCAGAGCCAGAATGAGTCTGAGAGGTCAGAGCCAGAATTAGTATGAGAGGTCAGAGCAAGATTCAGTATGAGAGGTCAGAGACAGAATTATTATGAGAGGTCAGAGCCTAAATCAGTATGAGAGGTCTGAGCCAGAATCAGCATGAGAGGTCAGAGCCGGAATCAGGATAAGAGGTCAGAGCCGGAATCAGTATGAGAGTTCAGAGCCAGAAGCAGTATGAGAGGTCAGAGCCGGAATCAGACTGAGAGGTCAGAGCCAGAATTAGTATGAGAGGTCAGAGCAAGATTCAGTATGAGAGGTCACAGCCAGAATTATTATGAGAGGTCAGAGCCAGAATCAGTATGAGAGGTCAGAGCCAGAATCAGTATGAGAGGTCTGAGCCAGAATCAGTATGAGAGGTCAGAGCCAGAAGCAGGATTAGACGTCAGAGCCCGAATCAGTATGAGAGATCAGAGCCAGAATCAGTATGAGAGGTCAGAGCCAGAGTCAGTATGAGAGGTCAGAGCCAGAATCAGTATGAGAGGTCAGAGCCAGAATCAGTATGAGAGGTCAGAGCCAGAATCAGTATGAGAGGTCAGAGCCAGATTCAGTATGAGAGATCAGAGCCAGAATTATTATGAGAGGTCAGAGCCAGAATCAGTCTGAGAGGTCTGAGCCAGAATCAGTCTGAGAGGTCTGAGCCAGAATCAGCATGAGAGGTCAGAGCCGGAATCAGTATAAGAGGTCAGAGCCGGAATGAGTATGAGAGTTCAGAGCCAGAAGCAGTATGAGAGGTCAGAGCCGGAATCAGACTGAGAGGTCAGAGCCAGAAGCAGTATGAGAGGACAGAGCCAGAATCAGTATGAGAGGTCAGAGCCAGAATCAGTCTGAGAGGTAAGAGCCAGAATTAGTCTGAGGGGTCTGAGCCAGAATTAGTCTGAGAGGTCTGAGCCAGAATCAGTCTGAGACGTCAGAGCCAGAATCAGTCTGAGACGTCAGAGCCAGAATCAGTCTGAGACGTCAGATCCAGAATCAGTATGAGAGGTCAGAGCCACAATCAGTCTGAGAGGTTAGAGCCAGAATCAGTATGAGAGGTCAGAGCCAGAATCAGTCTGAGAGGTCAGAGCCAGAATCAATATGACAGGTCAGAGCCAGAATTATTATGAGAGGTCATAGCCAGAATCAGTCTGAGAGGTCAGAGCCAAAATCAGTCTGAGAGGTCTGAGCCAGAATCAGTATGAGAGGTCAGAGCCGGAATCAGTATGAGAGGTCAGAGCCAGAATCAGTCTAAGTGGTCAGAACCAGAATTAGTATGAGAGGTCAGAGCCGGAATCAGTATAAGAGGTCAGAGCCGGAATCAGTATGAGAGGTCATAGCCGGAATCAGTCTGAGAGGTCAGAGCCAGAATTAGTATGAGAGGTCAGAGCCAGAATCAGTATGAGAGGTCAGAGCCAGAATCAGTCTGAGAGGTCAGAGCCAGAATCAGTCTAAGTGGTCAGAGCCAGAATTAGTATGAGAGGTCAGAGCCAGAGTCAGTATGAGAGGTCAGAGCCAGAATCAGTCTGAGAGGTCAGAGCCAGAATTAATCTGAGAGGTCAGAGCCAGAATCAGTCTGAGAGGTCTGAGCCAGAATTAGTATGAGAGGTCAGAGCCAGAATCAGTATGAGAGGTCAGAGCCAGAATCAGTCTGAGAGGTCAGAGCCAGAATCAGTATGAGAGGTCAGAGCCAGAATTAGTCTGAGAGGTCAGAGCCAGACTCAGTCTGAGAGGTCAGAGCCAGAATCAGTCTTAGAGGTCTGAGCCAGAATTAGTGTGAGATGTCAGAGCCAGAATCAGTCTGAGAGGTCTGAGCCAGAATCAGTCTGAGACGTCAGAGCCAGAATTAGTATGAGATGTCAGAGCCAGAATCATAATGAGAGGTCAGAGCCAGAATCAATCTGAGAGGTCAGAGCCAGAATCAGTCTAAGAGGACAGAGCCAGAATTAGTATGAGAGGTCAGAGCCAGAATCAGTCTGAGAGGTCAGAGCCAGAATTAGCATGAGAGGTCAGAGCCAGAATTAGTATGAGAGGTCAGAGCCAGAATCAGTATGAGAGGTCAGAGCCAGAATTATTATGAGAGGTCTGAGCCAGAATCAGTCTGACAGTTCTGAGCCAGAATCAGTATGAGAGGTCAGAGCCAGAATCAGTCTGAGAGGTCAGAGCCAAAATCAGTCTGAGAGGTCAGAGCCAGAAGCAGTATGAAAGGTCAGAACTGGAATCAGTATGAGAGGTAATAGCCAGAATCAGTGTAAGAGATCAGAGCCAAAATTAGTATGAAAGGTCAGAGCCAGAATTAGTATGAGAGGTCAGAGTTAGAATCAGTATGAGAGGTCAGAGCCAGAATTATTATGAGAGGTCAGAGCCAGAAGCTTTGTGAAAGGTCAGAACTGGAATCAGTCTTAGAGGTCAGAGCCAGAAGCAGTCTGAGAGGTTAGAGCCAGAATCAGTCTAAGAGGTCAGAGCCAGAATTAGTATGAGAGGTTAGAGCCAGAATCAGTCTGAGAGGTCAGAGCCAGAATTAGCATGAGAGGTCAGAGCCAGAATTAGTATGAGAGGTCAGAGCCAGAATCAGTATGAGAGGTCAGAGCCAGAATTATTATGAGAGGTCAGAGCCAGAAGCTGTATGAAAGGTCAGAACCGGAATCAGTCTTAGAGGTCAGAGCCAGAAGCAGTCTGAGAGGTCTGAGCCAGAAGCAGTCTGAGAGGTCTGAGCCAGAAGCAGTCTGAGAGGTCTGAGCCAGAATCAGTATGAGAGGTCAGAGCCAGAATCAGTCTGAGAGGTCAGAGCCAGAATTAGTCTGAGAGGTCAGAGCCAGACTCAGTCTGAGAGGTAAGAGCCAGAATCAGTCTGAGAGGTCAGAGCCAGAAATAGCATGAGAGGTCAGAGCCGGAATCAGTATGAGAGGTCAGAGCCGGAATCAGTCTGAGAGGTCAGAGCCAGAATTAGTATGAGAGGTCAGAGCCAGAATCAGTCCGGAAGGTCAGAGCCAGAATCAGTCTGAGAGGTCAGAGCCAGAATTAGTATGAGAGGTCAGAGCCAGATTCAGTATGAGAGGTCAGAGCCAGAATTATTATGAGAGGTCAGACCCAGAATCAGTCTGAGAGGTCTGAGCCAGAATCAGTCTGAGAGGTCTGAGCCAGAATCAGCATGAGAGGTCAGAGCCGGAATCAGTATAAGAGGTCAGAGCCAGAATCAGTCTGAGATGTCAGAGCCAGAACCATAATGAGAGGTCAGAGCCAGAATTAGTATGAGAGGTCAGAGCCAGAATCAGTCTGAGAGGTCAGAGCCAGAATTAGCATGAGAGGTCAGAGCCAGAATTAGTATGAGAGGTCAGAGCCAGAATCAGTATGAGAGGTCAGAGTCAGAATCAGTATGAGAGGTCAGAGCCAGAATTATTATGAGAGGTCAGAGCCAGAAGCTGTATGAAAGGTCAGAACCGGAATCAGTCTTAGAGGTCAGAGCCAGAAGCAGTCTGAGAGGTCTAAGCCAGAAGCAGTCTGAGAGGTCTGAGCCAGAATCAGTATGAGAGGTCAGAGCCAGAATCAGTCTGAGAGGTCAGAGCCAGAATTAGTCTGCGAGGTCAGAGCCAGACTCAGTCTGAGAGGTAAGAGCCAGAATCAGTCTGAGAGGTCAGAGCCAGAAATAGCATGAGAGGTCAGAGCTGGAATCAGTGTGAGAGGTCAGAGCCGGAATCAGTCTGAGAGGTCAGAGCCAGAATTAGTGTGAGAGGTCAGAGCCAGAATCAGTCTGGAAGATCAGAGCCAGAATCAGTCTGAGAGGTCAGATCCAGAATTAGTATGAGAGGTCAGAGCCAGATTCAGTATAAGAGGCCAGAGCCCGAATTATTATGAGAGGTCAGACCCAGAATCAGTCTGAGAGGTCTGAGCCAGAATCAGTCTGAGAGGTCTGAGCCAGAATCAGCATGAGAGGTCAGAGCCGGAATCAGTCAGAGAGGTCAGAGCCAGAATTAGTAGGAGATGTCAGAGCAGGAATCAGTCTGAGAGGTCAGAGCCAGAATCAGTCTGAGAGGTCAGAGCCAGATTCAGTATGAGAGGTCAGAGCCAGATTCAGTATAAGAGGTCAGAGCCAGAATTATTATGAGAGGTCAGAGCCAGAATTAGTATGAGAGGTCTGAGCCAGATTCAGCATGAGAGGTCAGAGCCAGAATTAGTATGAGAGGTCAGAGCCAGAATCACTATGAGAGGTCAGAGCCAGAATCAGTCTGAGAGGTCAGAGACAGAATCAGTCTGAGAGGTCTGAGCCAGAATCAGCATGAGAGGTCAGAGCCGGAATCAGTATGAGAGGTCAGAGCCAGAATCAGTCTGAGAGGTCTGAGCCAGAATCAGCATGAGAGGTCAGAGCCGGAATCAGTATAAGAGGTCACAGCCGGAATCAGTATGAGAGTTCAGAGCCAGAATCAGTCTGAGAGGTCAGAGCCAGAATCAGTCTGAGAGATCAGAGCCAGAATCAGTCTGAGAGGTCAGAGCCAGAATCAGTATGAGAGGTCTGAGCCAGAATCAGTATGAGAGGTCAGAGCCAGAATCAGTATGAGAGATCAGAGCCAGAATCAGTATGAGAGGTCAGAGCCAGAATCAGTATGAGAGGTCAGAGCCAGAATCAGTATGAGAGGTCAGAGCCCGAATCATTCTGAGAGGTCAGAGCCAGAATCAGTCTGAGAGGTCAGAGACAGAATCAGTCTGAGAGGTCTGAGCCAGAATCAGCATGAGAGGTCAGAGCCGGAATCAGTATAAGAGGTCACAGCCGGAATCAGTCTGAGAGATCAGAGCCGGAATCAGTCTGAGAGGTCAGAGCCAGAATCAGTATGAGAGGTCTGAGCCAGAATCAGTATGAGAGGTCAGATCCAGAATCAGTATGAGAGATCAGAGCCAGAATCAGTATGAGAGGTCAGAGCCAGAATCAGTATGAGAGGTCAGAGCCAGAATCAGTATGAGAGGTCAGAGCCCGAATCAGTCTGAGAGGTCAGAGCCAGAATCAGTATGAGAAGTCAGAGCCAGAATCAGTATGAGAAGTCAGAGCCAGAATCAGTATGAGAGGTCAGAGCCAGAATCAGTATGAGAGGTCAGAGTCAGAATCAGACTGAGAGGTCAGAGCCAGAGTCAGTCTGAGTGATCAGAGCCAGAATCAGTCTGAGAGGTTAGAGCCAGAATCAGTATGAAAAGTCAGAACCGGAATCAGTCTGAGAGGTCAGAGCCAAATTAAGTCTGAGAGGTCAGAGCCAGAATCAGTATCAGAGGTCAGAGCCGGAATCAGTATGAGAGATCAGAGCCAGAATCAGTCTGAGTGGTCAGAGCCAGAAGCAGGATTAGACGTCAGAGCCCGAATCAGTATGAGAGATCAGAGCCCGAATCAGTCTGAGAGGTCAGAGCCAGAATCAGTATGAGAGGTCAGAGCCAGAGTCAGTATAAGAGGTCAGAGCCAGAATCAGTCTGAGAGGTCAGAGCCAGAATCAGTATGAGAGGTCAGAGCCGGAATCAGTATGAGAGGTCAGAGCCAGAATCAGTCTGAGAGGTCAGAGCCAGAATCAGTCTGAGAGGTCAGAGCCAGAATTAGTATGAGAGGTCAGAGCAAGATTCAGTATGAGAAGTCAGAGCCAGAATTATTATGAGAGGTCAGAGCCAGAATCGGTCTGAGAGGTCTGAGCCAGAATCAGTCTGAGAGGTCTGAGCCAGAATCAGCATGAGAGGTCAGAGCCGGAATCAGTATAAGAGGTCAGAGCCGGAATGAGTATGAGAGTTCAGAGCCAGAAGCAGTATGAGAGGTCAGAGCCGGAATCAGACTGAGAGGTCAGAGCCAGAATCAGTCTGAGAGGACAGAGCCAGAATCAGTATGAGAGGTTAGAGCCAGAATCAGTATGAGAGGTCAGAGCCAGAATCAGTCTGAGAGGTCAGAGCCAGAATAAGTCTGAGAGGTCAGAGCCAGAATCAGTATGAGAGGTCAGAGCCAGAATCAGTATGAGAGGTCAGAGCCAGAAGCAGTATGAGAGGTCAGAGCCGGAATCATTATGAGAGGTTAGAGCCAGAAGCAGTATGAGAGGTCAGAGCCGGAATCAGACTGAGAGGTCAGAGCCAGAATCAGTCTGAGTGGTCAGAGCCAGAAGCAGGATTAGACGTCAGAGCCCGAATCAGTATGAGAGATCAGAGCCGGAATCAGTATGAGAGATTAGAGCCAGAAGCAGTATGAGAGGTCAGAGCCGGAATCAGACTGAGAGGTCAGAGCCAGAAGCAGGATTAGACGTCAGAGCCCGAATCAGTATGAGAGATCAGAGCCAGAATCAGTCTGAGTGATCAGAGCCAGAATCAGTCTGAGAGGTCAGAGCCAGAATCAGTCTGAGAGGTCAGAGCCAGAATCAGTCTGAGAGGTCAGAGCTAGAATCAGTATGAGAGGTCAGAGCCAGAATCAGTATGAGAGATCACAGTCAGAATCAGTATGAGAGGTCAGAACCAGAAGCTGTATGAAAGGTCAGAACTGGAATCAGTATGAGAGGTCAGAGCCAAAAGCAGTATGAGACGTCAGAGCCAGAAGCAGTATGAGAGGTCAGAGCCAGAATTAGTATGAGAGGTCAGAGCAAGATTCAGTATGAGAGGTCAGAGCCAGAATTATTATGAGAGGTCAGAGCCAGAATCAGTATGAGAGGTCTGAGCCAGAATCAGCATGAGAGGTCAGAGCCGGAATCAGCATAAGAGGTCAGAGCCGGAATCAGTATGAGAGTTCAGAGCTAGAAGCAGTATGAGAGGTCAGAGCCGGAATCAGTCTGAGAGGTCAGAGCCAGAATCAGTCTGAGAGGTCAGAGCAAGAATCAGTATGAGAGGTCAGAGCCAGAATCAGTATGAGAGATCACAGCCAGAATCAGTATGAGAGGTCAGAACCAGAAGCTGTATGAAAGGTCAGAACTGGAATCAGTATGAGAGATCAGAGCCAAAAGCAGTATGAGACGTCAGAGCCAGAAGCAGTATGAGAGGTCAGAGCCAGAATCAGTCTGAGAGGTCATAGTCAGAATCAGTATGAGAGGTCAGAGCCGGAATCAGTATGAGAGGTCAGAGCCAGAATCAGTCTGAGAGGTCAGAGCCAGAATTAGTATGAGAGGTCAGAGACAGAATCAGTATGAGAGATCACAGCCAGAATCAGTATGAGAGGTCAGAGCCAAAAGCAGTATGAGAGGACAGAGCCAGAATCAGTCTGAGAAGTCCTAGTCAGAATCAGTATGAGAGGTCAGAGCCGGAATCAGTATGAGAGGTCAGAGCCAGAATCAGTCTGAGAGGTCAGAGCCAGAATCAGCATGAGAGGTCAGAGCCGGAATCAGTATGAGAGGTCAGAGCCAGAATCAGTCTGAGAGGTCAGAGCCAGAATTAGTATGAGAGGTCAGAGCCAGAATGAGTCTGAGAGGTCAGAGCCAGAATTAGTATGAGAGGTCAGGGCAAGATTCAGTATGAGAGGTCGGAGCCAGAATTATTATGAGAGGTCAGAGCCAGAATCAGTATGAGAGGTCTGAGCCAGAATCAGCATGAGAGGTCAGAGCCGGAATCAGCATAAGAGGTCAGAGCCGGAATCAGTATGAGAGTTCAGAGCCAGAATCAGTATGAGAGGTCTGAGTCAGAATCAGTATGAGAGGTCAGAGCCAGAAGCAGGATTAGACGTCAGAGCCCGAATCAGTATGAGAGGTCAGAGCCAGAATCAGTATGAGAGGTCAGAGCCCGAATCAGTCTGAGAGGTCAGAGCCAGAATCAGTATGAGAGGTCAGAGCCAGAATCAGTATGAGAGGTCAGAGCCAGAATCAGTATGAGAGGTCAGAGCCAGAATCAGACTGAGAGGCCAGAACCAGAGTCAGTCTGAGATGTTAGAGCCAGAATCAGTATAAAAAGTCAGAACCGGAATCAGTCTAAGAGGTCAGAGCCAGAATAAGTCTGAGAGGTAAGAGCCAGAATCAGTATCAGAGGTCAGAGCCGGAATCAGTATGAGAGATCAGAGCCAGAATCAGTCTGAGTGGTCAGAGCCAGAAGCAGGATTAGACGTCAGAGCCAGAATCAGTCTGAGAGGTCAGAGCCAGAATCAGTTTGAGAGGTCAGAGCCAGAGTCAGTATGAGAGGTCAGAGCCAGAATCAGTATGAGAGGTCAGAGCCAGAATCAGTATGAGAGGTCAGAGCCGAAATCAGTATGAGAGGTCAGAGCCAGAATCAGTCTGAGAGGTCAGAGCCAGAATCAGTATGAAAGGTCAGAGCAGGAATCAGTCTGAGAGGTGAGAGCCAGAATCAGTTTGAGAGGTCAGAGCCAGAATTAGTCTGAGAGGTCAGAGCCAGAATCAGTCTGAGAGGTCAGAGCCAGAATCAGTCTGAGAGGTCAGAGCTAGAATCAGTATGAGAGGTCAGAGCCAGAATCAGTATGAGAGATCACAGCCAGAATCAGTATGAGAGGTCAGAGCCAGAAGCTGTATGAAAGGTCAGAACTGGAATCAGTATGAGAGATCAGAGCCAAAAGCAGTATGAGAGGTCAGAGCCAGAATCAGTCTGAGAAGTCATAGTCAGAATCAGTATGAGAGGTCAGAGCCGGAATCAGTATGAGAGGTCAGAGCCAAAATCAGTCTGAGAGGTCTGAGCCAGAATTAGTATGAGAGGTCAGAGCCAGAATCAGTCTGAGAGGTCAGAGCCAGAATCAGTCTGAGAGGTCAGAGCCAGAATCAGTCTGAGAGGTCAGAGCCAGAATCAGCATGAGAGGTCAGAGCCGGAATCAGTATGAGAGGTCAGAGCCAGAATCAGTCTGAGAGGTCAGAGCCAGAATTAGTATGAGAGGTCAGAGCCAGAATCAGTCTGAGAGGTCAGAGCCAGAATTAGTATGAGAGGTCAGAGCAAGATTCAGTATGAGAGGTCAGAGCCAGAATTATTATGAGACGTCAGAGCCAGAATCAGTCTGAGAGGTCTGAGCCAGAATCAGCATGAGAGGTCAGAGCCGGAATCAGTATAAGAGGTCAGAGCCAGAATCAGTCTGAGAGGTCTGAGCCAGAATCAGTATGAGAGGTCTGAGCCAGAAGCAGTATGAGATGTCAGAGCCAGAAGCAGTCTGAGAGGTCAGAGAAAAAAGCAGTTTAAGAGGTGAGAGCCAGAATCAGTCTGAGAGGTCAGAGCCAGAATTAGTCTGAGAGGTCAGAGCCAGAATCAGTCTGAGAGGTCAGAGCCTGAATCAGTCTGAGAGGTCAGAGCCCGAATCAGTATGAGAGGTCAGAGACGGAATCAGTATGGGAGGTCAGAGCCAGAATCAGTCAGAGAGGTCAGAGCCAGAATCAGTCTGAGAGGTCAGAGCCAGAATCAGTCTGAGAGGTCAGAGCAAGAATCAGCATGAGAGGTCAGAGCCGGAATCAGTATGAGAGGTCAGAGCCAGAATCAGTATGAGAGGTCAGAGCCGGAATCATTATGAGAGGTTAGAGCCAGAAGCAGTATGAGAGGTAAGAGCCGGAATCAGACTGAGAGGTCAGAGCCAGAATCAGTCTGAGTGGTCAGAGCCAGAAGCAGGATTAGACGTCAGAGCCCGAATCAGTATGAGAGATCAGAGCCAGAATCAGTCTGAGAGGTCACAGCCGGAATCAGTATGAGAGGTTAGAGCCAGAAGCAGTATGAGAGGTCAGAGCCGGAATCAGACTGAGAGGTCAGAGCCAGAAGCAGGATTAGACGTCAGAGCCCGAATCAGTATGAGAGATCAGAGCCAGAATCAGTCTGAGTGATCAGAGCCAGAATCAGTCTGAGAGGTCAGAGCCAGAATAAGTATGAAAGGTCAGAGCCGGAATCAGTCTGAGAGGTCAGAGCCAGAATCAGTCTGAGAGGTCAGAGCCAGAACCAGTCTGAGAGGTCAGAGCTAGAATCAGTATGAGAGGTCAGAGCCAGAATCAGTATGAGAGGTCAGAGCCAGAATCAGTATGAGAGGTCAGAGCCAAAAACAGTATGAGACGTCAGAGCCAGAAGCAGTATGAGAGGTCAGAGCCAGAATCAGTCTGAGAAGTCATAGTCAGAATCAGTATGAGAGGTCAGAGCCGGAATCAGTATGAGAGGTCAGAGCCAGAATCATTCTGAGAGGTCAGAGCCAGAATTAGTATGAGAGGTCAGAGACAGAATCAGTATGAGAGGTCAGAGCCAAAAGCTGTATAAAAGGTCAGAACTGGAATCAGTATGAGAGGTCAGAGCTAAAAGCAGTATGAGAGGTCAGAGCCAGAATCAGTCTGAGATGTCATAGTCAGAATCAGTATGAGAGGTCAGAGCCGGAATCAGTATGAGAGGTCAGAGCCAGAATCAGTCTGAGAGGTCAGAGCCAGAATCAGCATGAGAGGTCAGAGCCGGAATCAGTCTGAGAGGTCAGAGCCAGAAGCTGTATGAAAGGTCAGAACTGGAATCAGTATGAGAGATCAGAGCCAAAAGCAGTATGAGACGTCAGAGCCAGAAGCAGTATGAGAGGTCAGAGCCAGAATCAGTCTGAGAAGTCATAGTCAGAATCAGTATGAGAGGTCAGAGCCGGAATCAGTATGAGAGGTCAGAGCCAAAATCAGTCTGAGAGGTCTGAGCCAGAATTAGTATGAGAGGTCAGAGCCAGAATCAGTCTGAGAGGTCAGAGCCAGAATCAGTCTGAGAGGTCAGAGCCAGAATCAGTCTGAGAGGTCAGAGCCAGAATCAGCATGAGAGGTCAGAGCCGGAATCAGTATGAGAGGTCAGAGCCAGAATCAGTCTGAGAGGTCAGAGCCAGAATTAGTATGAGAGGTCAGAGCCAGAATCAGTCAGAGAGGTCAGAGCCAGAATCAGTCTGAGAGGTCAGAGCCAGAATCAGTCTGAGAGGTCAGAGCCAGAATCAGCATGAGAGGTCAGAGCCGGAATCAGTATGAGAGGTCAGAGCCAGAATCAGCATGAGAGGTCAGAGCCGGAATCAGCATAAGAGGTCAGAGCCGGAATCAGTATGAAATTTCAGAGCCAGAAGCAGTATGAGAGGTCAGAGCCAGAATCAGTATGAGAGGTCAGAGCCAGAATCAGTATGAGAGGTCAGAGCCAGAATCAGTATGAGAGGTCAGAGCCCGAATCAGTCTGAGAGGTCAGAGCCAGAATCAGTATGAGAGATCAGAGCCAGAATCAGTATGAGAGGTCAGAGCCAGAATCAGTATGAGAGGTCAGAGCCAGAATCAGACTGAGAGGTCAGAACCAGAGTCAGTCTGAGAGGTTAGAGCCAGAATCAGTATAAAAAGTCAGAACCGGAATCAGTCTGAGAGGTCAGAGCCAGAATAAGTCTGAGAGGTAAGAGCCAGAATCAGTATGAGAGATCAGAGCCAGAATCAGTCTGAGTGGTCAGAGCCAGAAGCAGGATTAGACGTCAGAGCCAGAATCAGTCTGAGAGGTCAGAGCCGGAATCAGTATGAGAGATCAGAGCCAGAATCAGTCTGAGTGGTCAGAGCCAGAAGCAGGATTAGACGTCAGAGCCAGAATCAGTCTGAGAGGTCAGAGACAGAATCAGTATGAGAGGTCAGAGCCAGAGTCAGTGTGAGAGGTCAGAGCCAGAATCAGTATGAGTGGTCAGAGCCAGAATCAATATGAGAGGTCAGAGCCGAAATCAGTATGAGAGGTCAGAGCCAGAATCAGTCTGAGAGGTCAGAGCCAGAATCAGTATGAAAGGTCAGAGCCGGAATCAGTCTGAGAGGTCAGAGCCAGAATCAGTTTGAGAGGTCAGAGCCAGAATCAGTCTGAGAGGTCAGAGCCAGAAGCTGTATGAAAGGTCAGAACTGGAATCAGTATGAGAGATCAGAGCCAAAAGCAGTATGAGACGTCAGAGCCAGAAGCAGTATGAGAGGTCAGAGCCAGAATCAGTCTGAGAAGTCATAGTCAGAATCAGTATGAGAGGTCAGAGCCGGAATCAGTATGAGAGGTCAGAGCCAAAATCAGTCTGAGAGGTCTGAGCCAGAATTAGTATGAGAGGTCAGAGCCAGAATCAGTCTGAGAGGTCAGAGCCAGAATCAGTCTGAGAGGTCAGAGCCAGAATCAGTCTGAGAGGTCAGAGCCAGAATCAGCATGAGAGGTCAGAGCCGGAATCAGTATGAGAGGTCAGAGCCAGAATCAGTCTGAGAGGTCAGAGCCAGAATTAGTATGAGAGGTCAGAGCCAGAATCAGTCTGAGAGGTCAGAGCCAGAATTAGTATGAGAGGTCAGAGCAAGATTCAGTATGAGAGGTCAGAGCCAGAATTATTATGAGAGGTCAGAGCCAGAATCAGTCTGAGAGGTCTGAGCCAGAATCAGTATGAGAGGTCTGAGCCAGAAGCAGTATGAGATGTCAGAGCCAGAAGCAGTCTGAGAGGTCAGAGAAAAAAGCAGTTTAAGAGGTGAGAGCCAGAATCAGTCTGAGAGGTCAGAGCCAGAATTAGTCTGAGAGGTCAGAGCCAGAATCAGTCTGAGAGGTCAGAGCCCGAATCAGTATGAGAGGTCAGAGCCGGAATCAGTATGAGAGGTCAGAGCCAGAATCAGTCAGAGAGGTCAGAGCCAGAATCAGTCTGAGAGGTCAGAGCCAGAATCAGTCTGAGAGGTCAGAGCCAGAATCAGCATGAGAGGTCAGAGCCGGAATCAGTATGAGAGGTCAGAGCCAGAATTAGTATGAGAGGTCAGAGCCAGAATCAGTCTGAGAGGTCAGAGCCAGAATCAGTATGAGAGGTCAGAGCCGGAATCAGAATGAGAGTTCATAGCCAGAAGCAGTATGAGAGGTCAGAGCCGGAATCAGACTGAGAGGTCAGAGCCAGAAATCAGTCTGAGTGGTCAGAGCCAGAAGCAGTATGAGATGTCAGAGCCAGAAGCAGTCTGAGAGGTCAGAGAAAAAAGCAGTTTAAGAGGTGAGAGCCAGAATCAGTCTGAGAGGTCAGAGCCAGAATTAGTATGAGAGTTCAGAGCGAGAATCAGTCTGAGAGGTCAGAGCCAGAATCAGTCTGAGAGGTCAGAGCCAGAATCAGTATGAGAGGTCAGAGCCGGAATCAGTATGAGAGGTCAGAGCCAGAATCAGTCTGAGAGGTCAGAGCCAGAATCAGTCTGAGAGGTCAGAGCCAGAATCAGTCTGAGAGGTCAGAGCCAGAATCAGTCTGAGAGGTCAGAGCCGGAATCACTATGAGAGGTCAGAGCCAAAATCAGTATGAGAGGTCAGAGCCAGAATCAGTATGAGAGGTCAGAGCCAGAATCAGTATGAGAGGTCAGAGCCAGAATCAGTTTGAGAGGTCAGAGCCAGAATCAGTCCGAGAGATCAAAGCCTGAATCAGTATGAGATGTCAGAGCCAGAAGCAGTATGAAAGGTCAGATCTGGAATCAGTCTGAGAGGTCAGAGCCAGAATCAGCATAAGAGGTCAGAGCTGGAATCAGTATGAGAGGTCAGAGCCAGAATCAGTCTGAGAGGTCTGAGCCAGAATCAGTATAAGAGGTCAGAGCCAGTATCAGTCTGAGAGGTCTGAGCTAGAATCAGTATGAGAGGTCAGAGCCGGAATCAGTATGAGAGTTCAGAGCCAGAAGCAGTATGAGATGTCAGAGCCAGAATCAGTCTGAGAGGTCAGAGCCAGAATTATTATGAGAGGTCAGAGCCAGAATCAGTCTGAGAGGTCTGAGCCAGAATCAGCATGAGAGGTCAGAGCCGGAATCAGTATGAGAGATCACAGCCAGAATCAGTCTGAGAGGTCAGAGCCAGAATCAGTCTGAGAGGTCAGAGCCAGAATCAGTAGGAGAGGTCAGAGCCAGAATCAGTCTGAGAGATCAAAGCCTGAATCAGTATGAGATGTCAGAGCCAGAAGCAGTATGAAAGGTCAGATCCGGAATCAATATGAGAGGTCAGAGCCAGAAGCAGTATGAGATGTCAGAGCCAGAAGCAGTATGAAAGGTCAGATCTGGAATCAGTATGAGAGGTCAGAGCCAGAAGAAGTATAAAAAGTCAGATCCGGAATCAGTCTGAGTGGTCAGAGCCAGAAGCAGGATTAGACGTCAGATCAGGAATCAGTATGAGAGATCAGAGCCAGAATCCGTCTGAGAGGTCAGAGCCAGAATCAGTATGAGAGGTCAGAGCCAGAGTCAGTATGAGAGGTCAGAGCCAGAATCAGTATGAGAGGTCAGAGCCAGAATCAGTATGAGAGGTCAGAGCCGGAATCAGTATGAGAGGTTAGAGCCAGAAGCAGTATGAGAGGTCAGAGCCGGAATCAGACTGAGAGGTCAGAGCCAGAATCAGTCTGAGTGGTCAGAGCCAGAAGCAGGATTAGACGTCAGAGCCCGAATCATTATGAGAGATCAGAGCCAGAATCAGTCTGAGAGGTCAGAGCCAGAATCAGTCTGAGTGATCAGAACCAGAATCAGTCTGAGAGGTTAGAGCCGGAATCAGTATGAAAGGTCAGAGCTGGAATCAGTGTGAGAGATGTCAGAGCCAGAATCAGTCTGAGAGGTCAGAGCCGGAATCAGTCTGAGAGGTCAGAGCCAGAATCAGTCTGAGAGGTCAGAGCCGGAATGAGTATGAGAGTTCAGAGCCAGAAGCAGTATGAGAGGTCAGAGCCGGAATCAGACTGAGAGGTCAGAGCCGGAATCAGTCTGAGAGGTCAGAGCTAGAATCAGTATGAGAGGTCAGAGCCAGAATCAGTATGAGAGGTCAGAGCCAGAATCAGTATGAGAGGTCAGAGCCAGAAGCAGGATTAGATGTCAGAGCCCGAATCAGTATGAGAGATCAGAGCCAGAATCAGTATGAGAGGTCAGAGCCAGAATCAGTATGAGAGGTCAGAGCCAGAATCAGTATGAGAGGTCAGAGCCAGAATCAGTCTGAGTGGTCAGAGCCAGAAGCAGGATTAGACGTCAGAGCCCGAATCAGTATGAGAGATCAGAGCCAGAATCAGTATGAGAGGTCAGAGCCAGAATCAGTCTGAGAGGTCAGAGCCAGAATCAGTATGAGAGGTCAGAGCCAGAATCAGTATGAGAGGTCAGAGCCAGAATCAGTATGAGAGGTCAGAGCCAGAATCAGACTGAGAGGTCAGAGCCAGAATCAGTCTGAGTGGTCAGAGCCAGAAGCAGGATTAGACGTCAGAGCCCGAATCAGTATGAGAGATCAGAGCCAGAATCAGTCTGAGAGGTCAGAGCCAGAATCAGTCTGAGTGATCAGAGCCAGAATCAGTCTGAGAGGTTAGAGCCAGAATCAGTATGAAAGGTCAGAGCCGGAATCAGTCTGAGAGTTCAGAGCCAGAATCAGTCTGAGAGGTCAGAGCCAGAATCAGTATGAGAGGTCTGAGCCGGAATCAGTATGAGAGATCAGAGCCAGAATCAGTCTGAGTGGTCAGAGCCAGAAGCAGGAATAAACGTCAGAGCCCGAATCAGTATGAGAGATCAGAGCCAGAATCAGTCTGAGAGGTCAGAGCCAGAATCAGTATGAGAGGTCAGAGCCAGAATCAGTATGAGAGGTCAGAGCCAGAATCAGTATGAGAGGTCAGAGCCAGAATCAGTATGAGAGATCAGAGCCAGAATCAGTCTGAGAGGTCAGAGCCAGAAGCAGGATTAGACGTCAGAGCCCGAATCAGTATGAGAGATCAGAGCCAGAATCAGTCTGAGAGGTCAGAGCCAGAATCAGTCTGAGTGATCAGAGCCAGAATCAGTCGGAGAGGTTAGAGCCAGAATCAGTATGAAAGGTCAGAGCCGGAATCAGTCTGAGAGGTCAGAGCCAGAATCAGTCTGAGAGGTCAGAGCCAGAATCAGTCTGAGAGGTCAGAGCCAGAATCAGTATGAGAGGTCAGAGCCAGAATCAGTCTGAGAGGTCAGAGCCAGAATCAGTATGAGAGATCAGAGCCAGAATCAGTATGAGAGATCACAGCCAGAATCAGTATGAGAGGTCAGAGCCAGAAGCTGTATGAGAGGTCTGAGCCAAAATCAGTATGAGATGTCAGAGCCAGAATCATAATGAGAGGTCTGAGCCAGAATCAGCATGAGAGGTCAGAGCCAGAATCAGTATGAGAGGTCAGAGCCACAATCAGTATGAGAGGTCAGAGACAGAATCAGTCTGAGAGGTCTTAGCCGGAATCAGTATAAGAGGTCAGAGCCGGAATGAGTATGAGAGTTCAGAGCCAGAAGCAGTATGAGAGGTCAGAGCCGGAATCAGACTGAGAGGTCAGAGCTGGAATCAGTCTGAGAGGTCAGAGCTAGAATCACTATGAGAGGTCAGAGCCAGAATCAGTATGAGAGGTCAGAGCCAGAATCAGTCTGAGTGGTCAGAGCCAGAAGCAGGATTAGACTTCAGAGCACGAATCAGTATGAGAGATCAGAGCCAGAATCAGTCTGAGAGGTCAGAGCCAGAATCAGTATGAGAGGTCAGAGCCAGAATCAGTATGAGAGGTCAGAGCCAGAATCAGTATGAGAGGTCTGAGCCAGAATCAGTCTGAGAGGTCTGAGCCAGAATCAGCATGAGAGGTCAGAGCCGGAATCAGTATGAGAGATCAGAGCCAGAATCAGTCTGAGAGGTCAGAGCCGGAATCAGACTGAGAGGTCAGAGCCGGAATCAGACTGAGAGGTCAGAGTAAGAATCAGTCTGAGTGGTCAGAGCCAGAAGCAGGATTAGACGTCAGAGCCCGATTCAGTATGAGAGATCAGAGCCAGAATCAGTCTGAGAGGTCAGAGCCAGAATCAGTCTGAGTGATCAGAGCCAGAATCAGTCTGAGAGGTTAGAGCCAGAATCAGTATGAAAGGTCAGAGCCGGAATCAATCTGAGAGTTCAGAGCCAGAATCAGTCTGAGAGGTCAGAGCCAGAATCAGTATGAGAGGTCAGAGCCGGAATCAGTATGAGAGATCAGAGCCAGAATCAGTCTGAGTGGTCAGAGCCAGAAGCAGGATTAAACGTCAGAGCCCGAATCAGTATGAGAGATCAGAGCCAGAATCAGTCTGAGAGGTCAGAGCCAGAATCAGTATGAGAGGTCAGAGCCAGAATCAGTATGAGAGGTCAGAGCCAGAATCAGTATGAGAGGTCAGAGCCCGAATCAGTATGAGAGATCAGTGCCAGAATCAGTCTGAGAGGTCAGAGCCAGAAGCAGGATTAGACGTCAGAGCCCGAATCAGTATGAGAGATCAGAGCCAGAATCAGTCTGAGAAGTCAGAGCCAGAATCAGTCTGAGTGATCAGATCCAGAATCAGTCGGAGAGGTTAGAGCCAGAATCAGTATGAAAGGTCAGAGCCGGAATCAGTCTGAGAGGTCAGAGCCAGAATTAGTCTGAGAGGTCAGAGCCAGAATCAGTATGAGAGGTTAGAGCCAGAATCAGTCTGAGAGGTCAGAGCCAGAATCAGTATGAGAGATCAGAGCCAGAATCAGTATGAGAGGTCAGAGCCGGAATCAGACTGAGAGGTCAGAGCCGGAATCAGACTGAGAGGTCAGAGCCAGAATCAGTCTGAGTGGTCAGAGCCAGAAGCAGGATTAGACGTCAGAGCCCGAATCAGTATGAGAGATCAGAGCCAGAATCAGTCTGAGAGGTCAGAGCCAGAATCAGTCTGAGTGATCAGAGCCAGAATCAGTCTGAGAGGTTAGAGCCAGAATCAGTATGAAAGGTCAGAGCCGAAATCAGTCTGAGAGTTCAGAGCCAGAATCAGTCTGAGAGGTCAGAGCCAGAATCAGTATGAGAGGTCAGAGCCGGAATTAGTATGAGAGGTCAGAGCCAGAATCAGTCTGAGTGGTCAGAGCCAGAAGCAGGATTAAACGTCAGAGCCCGAATCAGTATGAGAGATCAGAGCTAGAATCAGTCTGAGAGGTCAGAGCCAGAATCAGTATGAGAGGTCAGAGCCAGAATCAGTATGAGAGGTCAGAGCCCGAATCAGTATGAGAGGTCAGAGCCCGAATCAGTATGGTAGAGATCAGAGCCAGAATCAGTCTGAGAGGTCAGAGCCAAAAGCAGGATTAGACGTCAGAGCCCGAATCAGTATGAGAGATCAGAGCCAGAATCAGTCTGAGAGGTCAGAGCCAGAATCAGTCTGAGTGATCAGAGCAAGAATCAGTATGAGAGGTCAGAGCAGGAATCAGTATGAGAGGTTAGAGCCAGAAGCAGTATGAGTGGTCAGAGCCGGAATCAGACTGAGAGGTCAGAGCCAGAATCAGTCTGAGTGGCCAGAGCCAGAAGCAGGATTAGACGTCAGAGCCCGAATCAGTATGAGAGATCAGAGCCACAATCAGTCTGAGAGGTCAGAGCCAGAATCAGTCTGAGTGATCAGAGCCAGAATCAGTCTGAGAGGTTAGAGCCAGAATCAGTATGAAAGGTCAGAGCCGGAATCAGTCTGAGAGTTCAGAGCCAGAATCAGTATGAGAGGTCAGAGAAGGAATCAGTCTGAGTGGTCAGAGCCAGAAGCAGGATTAAACGTCAGAGCCCGAATCAGTATGAGAGATCAGAGCCAGAATCAGTCTGAGAGGTCAGAGCCAGAATCAGTATGAGTGGTCAGAGCCAGAATCAGTATGAGAGGTCAGAGCCAGGATCAGTATGAGAGATCAAAGCCAGAATCAGTATGAGAGGTCAGAGCCCGAATCAGTATGAGAGATCAGAGCCAGAATCAGTCTGAGAGGTTAGAGCCAGAAGCAGGATTAGACGTCAGAGCCCGAATCAGTATGAAAGATCAGAGCCAGAATCAGTCTGAGAGGTCAGAGCCAGAATCAGTCTGAGTGATCAGAGCCAGAATCAGTCGGAGAGGTTAGAGCCAGAATCAGTATGAAAGGTCAGAGCCGGAATCAGTCTGAGAGGTCAGAGCCAGAATCAGTCTGAGAGGTCAGAGCCAGAATTAGTCTGAGAGGTCAGAGCCAGAATCAGTATGAGGTCAGAGCCAGAATCAGTCTGAGAGGTCAGAGCCAGAATCAGTATGAGAGATCAGAGCCAGAATCAGTATGAGAGATCACAGCCAGAATCAGTATGAGAGGTCAGAGCCACAATCAGTATGAGAGGTCAGAGCCAGAATCAGTATGAGAGGTCAGAGACAGAATCAGTCTGAGAGGTCTGAGCCAGAATCAGCATGAGAGGTCAGAGCTGGAATCAGTATGAGAGGTCAGAGCCAGAATCAGTCTGAGAGGTTAGAGACAGAATCAGTCTGAGAGGTCAGAGCCATAATCAGCATGAGAGGTCAGAGCCGGAATCAGTATAAGAGGTCAGAGCCGGAATCAGTATGAGAGTTCAGAGCCTGAATCAGTCTGAGAGGTCAGAGCCAGAATCAGTATGAGAGGTCTGAGCCAGAATCAGTATGAGAGGTCAGAGCCAGAAGCAGGATTAGACGTCAGAGCCCGAATCAGTATGAGAGATCAGAGCCAGAATCAGTATGAGAGGTCAGAGCCAGAATCAGTATGAGAGGTCAGAGCCAGAATCAGTATGAGAGTTCAGAGCCAGAAGCAGTATGAGAGGTCAGAGCCGGAATCAGACTGAGAGGTCAGAGCCGGAATCAGTCTGAGAGGTCAGAGCTAGAATCAGTATGAGAGGTCAGAGCCAGAATCAGTATGAGAGGTCAGAGCCAGAATCAGTATGAGAGGTCAGAGCCAGAATCAGGATTAGACGTCAGAGCCCGAATCAGTATGAGAGATCAGAGCCAGAATCAGTCTGAGAGGTCAGAGCCAGAATCAGTATGAGAGGTCAGAGCGATAATCAGTATGAGAGGTCAGAGCCAGAATCAGTATGAGAGGTCAGAGCCGGAATCAGACTGAGAGGTCAGAGCCGGAATCAGACTGAGAGGTCAGAGCCAGAATCAGTCTGAGTGGTCAAAACCAGAAGCAGGATTAGACGTCAGAGCCCGAATCAGTATGAGAGATCAGAGCCAGAATCAGTCTAAGAGGTCAGAGCCAGAATCAGTATGAGAGGTCAGAGCCAGAATCAGTATGAGAGGTCAGAGCCAGAATCAGTATGAGAGGTCAGAGCCGGAATCAGACTGAGAGGTCAGAGCAAGAATCAGTCTGAGTGGTCAGAGCCAGAAGCAGGATTAGACGTCAGAGCCCGAATCAGTATGAGAGATCAGAGCCAGAATCAGTCTGAGAGGTCAGAGCCAGAATCAGTCTGAGTGATCAGAGCCAGAATCAGTCTGAGACGTCAGAGCCAGAATCAGTCTGAGAGGTCAGAGCCAGAATCAGTATGAGAGGTCAGAGCCGGAATCAGTATGAGAGATCAGAGCCAGAATCAGTCTGAGTGGTCAGAGCCAGAAGTAGGATTAAACGTCAGAGCCCGAATCAGTATGAGAGATCAGAGCCAGAATCAGTCTGAGAGGTCAGAGCCAGAATCAGTATGAGAGGTCAGAGCCAGAATCAGTATGAATGGTCAGAGCCAGAATCAGTATTAGAGGTCAGAGCCAGAATCAGTATGAGAGGTCAGAGCCAGAATCAGTATGAAAGGTCAGAGCCAGAATCAGTATGAGAGGTCAGAGCCAGAATCAGTATGAGAGGTCAGAGCCAGAATCAGACTGAGAGGTCAGAGCCAGAATCAGTATGAGAGGTCAGAGCCAGAATCAGTATGAGAGGTCAGAGCCAAAATCAGACTGAGAGGTCAGAGCCAGAGTCAGTCTGAGTGATCAGAGCCAGAATCAGTCTGAGAGGTTAGAGCGAGAATCAGTATGAAAAGTCAGAACCGGAATCAGTCTAAGAGGTCAGAGCCAGAATAAGTCTGAGAGGTCAGAGCCAGAATCAGTATCAGAGGTCAGAGCCGGAATCAGTATGAGAGATCAGAGCCAGAATCAGTCTGAGTGGTCAGAGCCAGACGCAGGATTAGACGTCATAGCCCGAATCAGTATGAGAGGTCAGAGCCGGAATCAGTATAAGAGGTCAGAGCCAGAATAAGTCTGAGAGGTCAGAGCCAGAATCAGTATGAGAGGTCAGAGCCGGAATCAGTATGAGAGGTCAGAGCCAGAATCAGTCTGAGAGGTCAGAGCCAGAATCAGTCTGAGAGGTCTGAGCCAGAATCAGCATGAGAGGTCAGAGCCGGAATCAGTATAAGAGGTCAGAGCCGGAATGAGTATGAGAGTTCAGAGCCAGAAGCAGTATGAGAGGTCAGAGCCGGAATCAGACTGAGAGGTCAGAGCCGGAATCAGTCTGAGAGGTCAGAGCTAGAATCAGTATGAGAGGTCAGAGCCAGAATCAGTATGAGAGGTCAGAGCCAGAATTAGTATGAGAGGTCAGAGCCAGAAGCAGGATTAGACGTCAGAGCCCGAATCAGTATGAGAGATCAGAGCCAGAATCAGTCTGAGTGGTCAGAGCCAGAAGCAGGATTAAACGTCAGAGCCCGAATCAGTATGAGAGATCAGAGCCAGAATCAGTCTGAGAGGTCAGAGCCAGAATCAGTATGAGAGGTCAGAGCCAAAATCAGTATGAGAGGTCAGAGCCAGAATCAGTATGAGAGGTCAGAGCCCGAATCAGTATGAGAGATCAGAGCCCGAATCAGTATGAGAGAACAGAGCCAGAATCAGTCTGAGTGGTCAGAGCCAGAAGCAGGATTAAACGTCAGAGCCCGAATCAGTATGAGAGATCAGAGCCAGAATCAGTCTGAGAGGTCAGAGCCAGAATCAGTATGAGAGGTCAGAGCCAAAATCAGTATGAGAGGTCAGAGCCAGAATCAGTCTGAGAGGTCAGAGCCAGAAGCAGGATTAGACGTCAGAGCCCGAATCAGTATGAGAGAACAGAGCCAGAATCAGTCTGAGAGGTCAGAGCCAGAATCAGTCTGAGTGATCAGAGCCAGAATCAGTCGGAGAGGTTAGAGCCAGAATCAGTATGAAAGGTCAGAGCCGGAATCAGTCTGAGAGGTCAGAGCCAGAATCAGTCTGAGAGGTCAGAGCCAGAATTAGTCTGAGAGGTCAGAGCCAGAATCAGTATGAAAGGTCAGAGCCGGAATCAGTCTGAGAGTTCAGAGCCAGAATCAGTCTGAGAGGTCAGAGCCAGAATCAGTATGAGAGGTCAGAGCCGAAATCAGTATGAGAGATCAGAGCCAGAATCAGTCTGAGTGGTCAGAGCCAGAAGCAGGATTAAACGTCAGAGCCCGAATCAGTATGAGAGATCAGAGCTAGAATCAGTCTGAGAGGTCAGAGCCAGAATCAGTATGAGAGGTCAGAGCCAGAATCAGTATGAGAGGTCAGAGCCATAATCAGTATGAGAGGTCAGAGCCCGAATCAGTATGAGAGATCAGAGCCAGAATCAGTCTGAGACGTCAGAGCCAGAAGCAGGATTAGACGTCAGAGCCCGAATCAGTATGAGAGATCAGAGCCAGAATCAGTCTGAGAGGTCAGAGCCAGAATCAGTCTGAGTGATCAGAGCCAGAATCAGTCGGAGTGGTTAGAGCCAGAATCAGTATGAAAGGTCAGAGCCGGAATCAGTCTGAGAGGTCAGAGCCAGAATCAGTCTGAGAGGTCAGAGCCAGAATTAGTCGGAGAGGTCAGAGCCAGAATCAGTATGAGAGGTCAGAGCCAGAATCAGTCTGAGAGGTCAGAGCCAGAATCAGTATGAGAGATCAGAGCCAGAATCAGTATGAGAGATCACAGCCAGAATCAGTATGAGAGGTCAGAGCCAGAAGCTGTATGAGAGGTCTGAGCCAAAATCAGTATGAGATGTCAGAGCCAGAATCATAATGAGAGGTCTGAGCCAGAATCAGCATGAGAGGTCAGAGCCAGAATCAGTATGAGATGTCAGAGCCACAATCAGTATGAGAGGTCAGAGCCAGAATCAGTATGAGAGGTCAGAGACAGAATCAGTCTGAGAGGTCTGAGCCAGAATCAGCATGAGAGGTCAGAGCCGGAATCAGTATGAGAGGTTAGAGCCAGAATCAGTCTGAGAGGTCAGAGACAGAATCAGTATGAGAGGTCAGAGCCAGAATCAGCATGAGAGGTCAGAGCCGGAATCAGTATAAGAGGTCAGAGCCGGAATCAGTATGAGAGTTCAGAGCCAGAAGCAGTATGAGAGGTCAGAGCCTTAATGAGACTGAGAGGTCAGAGCCAGAATCAGTATGAGAGATCTGAGCCAGAATCAGTATGAGAGGTCAGAGCCAGAAGCAGGATTAGACGTCAGAGCCCGAATCAGTATGAGAGATCAGAGCCAGAATCAGTATGAGAGGTCAGAGCCAGAATCAGTATGAGAGGTCAGAGCCAGAATCAGTATGAAAGATCAGAGCCAGAATCAGTCTGAGAGGTCAGAGCCAGAATCAGTATGAGAGGTCAGAGCCAGTATCAGACTGAGAGGTCAGAGCCAGAGTCAGTCTGAGTGATCAGAGCCAGAATCAGTCTGAGAGGTTAGAGCCAGAATCAGTATGAAAAGTCAGAACCGGAATCAGTCTGAGAGGTCAGAGCCAGAATAAGTCTGAGAGTTTAGAGCCAGAATCAGTATCAGAGGTCAGAGCCGGAATCAGTATGAGAGATCAGAGCCAGAATCAGTCTGAGTGGTCAGAGCCAGAAGCAGGATTAGACGTCAGAGCTCGAATCAGTATGAGAGATCAGAGCCAGAATCAGTCTGAGAGGTCAGAGCCAGAATCAGTATGAGAGGTCAGAGCCAGAGTCAGTATGAGAGGTCAGAGCCAGAATCAGTATGAGAGGTCAGAGCCAGAATCAGTATGAGAGGTCAGAGCCAGAATCAGTATGAGAGGTCAGAGCCGGAATCAGTATGAGAGGTCAGAGCCAGAATCAGTCTGAGAGATCAGAGCCAGAATCAGTCTGAGAGGTCTGAGCCAGAATCAGCATGAGAGGTCAGAGCCGGAATCAGTCAGAGAGGTCAGAGCCAGAATTAGTAGGAGATGTCAGAGCCGGAATCAGTCTGAGAGGTCAGAGCCAGAATCAGTCTGAGAGGTCAGAGCCAGATTCAGTATGAGAGGTCAGAGCCAGATTCAGTATAAGAGGTCAGAGCCAGAATTATTATGAGAGGTCAGAGCCAGAATTAGTATGAGAGGTCTGAGCCAGATTCAGCATGAGAGGTCAGAGCCAGAATTAGTATGAGAGGTCAGAGCCAGAATCAGTATGAGAGGTCAGAGCCAGAATCAGTCTGAGAGGTCAGAGACAGAATCAGTCTGAGAGGTCTGAGCCAGAATCAGCATGAGAGGTCAGAGCCGGAATCAGTATGAGAGGTCAGAGCCAGAATCAGTCTGAGAGGTCTGAGCCAGAATCAGCATGAGAGGTCAGAGCCGGAATCAGTATAAGAGGTCACAGCCGGAATCAGTATGAGAGTTCAGAGCCAGAATCAGTCTGAGAGGTCAGAGCCAGAATCAGTCTGAGAGATCAGAGCCAGAATCAGTCTGAGAGGTCAGAGCCAGAATCAGTATGAGAGGTCTGAGCCAGAATCAGTATGAGAGGTCAGAGCCAGAATCAGTATGAGAGATCAGAGCCAGAATCAGTATGAGAGGTCAGAGCCAGAATCAGTATGAGAGGTCAGAGCCAGAATCAGTATGAGAGGTCAGAGCCCGAATCATTCTGAGAGGTCAGAGCCAGAATCAGTCTGAGAGGTCAGAGACAGAATCAGTCTGAGAGGTCTGAGCCAGAATCAGCATGAGAGGTCAGAGCCGGAATCAGTATAAGAGGTCACAGCCGGAATCAGTCTGAGAGATCAGAGCCGGAATCAGTCTGAGAGGTCAGAGCCAGAATCAGTATGAGAGGTCTGAGCCAGAATCAGTATGAGAGGTCAGATCCAGAATCAGTATGAGAGATCAGAGCCAGAATCAGTATGAGAGGTCAGAGCCATAATCAGTATGAGAGGTCAAAGCCCGAATCAGTATGAGAGATCAGAGCCAGAATCAGTCTGAGACGTCAGAGCCAGAAGCAGGATTAGACGTCAGAGCCCGAATCAGTATGAGAGATCAGAGCCAGAATCAGTCTGAGAGGTCAGAGCCAGAATCAGTCTGAGTGATCAGAGCCAGAATCAGTCGGAGTGGTTAGAGCCAGAATCAGTATGAAAGGTCAGAGCCGGAATCAGTCTGAGAGGTCAGAGCCAGAATCAGTCTGAGAGGTCAGAGCCAGAATTAGTCGGAGAGGTCAGAGCCAGAATCAGTATGAGAGGTCAGAGCCAGAATCAGTCTGAGAGGTCAGAGCCAGAATCAGTATGAGAGATCAGAGCCAGAATCAGTATGAGAGATCACAGCCAGAATCAGTATGAGAGGTCAGAGCCAGAAGCTGTATGAGAGGTCTGAGCCAAAATCAGTATGAGATGTCAGAGCCAGAATCATAATGAGAGGTCTGAGCCAGAATCAGCATGAGAGGTCAGAGCCAGAATCAGTATGAGATGTCAGAGCCACAATCAGTATGAGAGGTCAGAGCCAGAATCAGTATGAGAGGTCAGAGACAGAATCAGTCTGAGAGGTCTGAGCCAGAATCAGCATGAGAGGTCAGAGCCGGAATCAGTATGAGAGGTTAGAGCCAGAATCAGTCTGAGAGGTCAGAGACAGAATCAGTATGAGAGGTCAGAGCCAGAATCAGCATGAGAGGTCAGAGCCGGAATCAGTATAAGAGGTCAGAGCCGGAATCAGTATGAGAGTTCAGAGCCAGAAGCAGTATGAGAGGTCAGAGCCTTAATGAGACTGAGAGGTCAGAGCCAGAATCAGTATGAGAGATCTGAGCCAGAATCAGTATGAGAGGTCAGAGCCAGAAGCAGGATTAGACGTCAGAGCCCGAATCAGTATGAGAGATCAGAGCCAGAATCAGTATGAGAGGTCAGAGCCAGAATCAGTATGAGAGGTCAGAGCCAGAATCAGTATGAAAGATCAGAGCCAGAATCAGTATGAGAGGTCAGAGCCAGAATCAGTATGAGAGGTCAGAGCCAGTATCAGACTGAGAGGTCAGAGCCAGAGTCAGTCTGAGTGATCAGAGCCAGAATCAGTCTGAGAGGTTAGAGCCAGAATCAGTATGAAAAGTCAGAACCGGAATCAGTCTGAGAGGTCAGAGCCAGAATAAGTCTGAGAGTTTAGAGCCAGAATCAGTATCAGAGGTCAGAGCCGGAATCAGTATGAGAGATCAGAGCCAGAATCAGTCTGAGAGGTCAGAGCCAGAATCAGTATGAGAGGTCAGAGCCAGAGTCAGTATGAGAGGTCAGAGCCAGAATCAGTATGAGAGGTCAGAGCCAGAATCAGTATGAGAGGTCAGAGCCAGAATCAGTATGAGAGGTCAGAGCCGGAATCAGTATGAGAGGTCAGAGCCAGAATCAGTCTGAGAGATCAGAGCCAGAATCAGTCTGAGAGGTCTGAGCCAGAATCAGTCTGAGAGGTCTGAGCCAGAATCAGCATGAGAGGTCAGAGCCGGAATCAGTATAAGAGGTCAGAGCCGGAATGAGTATGAGAGTTCAGAGCCAGAAGCAGTATGAGAGGTCAGAGCCGGAATCAGACTGAGAGGTCAGAGCCGGAATCAGTCTGAGAGGTCAGAGCTAGAATCAGTATGAGAGGTCAGAGCCAGAATCAGTATGAGAGGTCAGAGCCAGAATCAGTATGAGAGGTCAGAGCCAGAAGCAGGATTAGACGTCGGAGCCAGAATCAGTATGAGAGATCAGAGCCAGAATCAGTCTGAGAGGTCAGAGCCGGAATCAGACTGAGAGGTCAGAGCCGGAATCAGACTGAGAGGTCAGAGCCAGAATCAGTCTGAGTGGTCAGAGCCAGAAGCAGGATTAGACGTCAGAGCCCGAATCAGTATGAGAGATCAGAGCCAGAATCAGTCTGAGAGGTTAGAGCCAGAATCAGTATGAAAGGTCAGAGCCGGAATCAGTCTGAGAGTTCAGAGCCAGAATCAGTCTGAGAGGTCAGAGCCAGAATCAGTATGAGAGGTTAGAGCCGGAATCAGTATGAGAGATCAGAGCCAGAATCAGTCTGAGTGGTCAGAGTCAGAAGCAGGATTAAACGTCAGAGCCCGAATCAGTATGAGAGATCAGAGCCAGAATCAGTCTTAGAGGTCAGAGCCAGAATCAGTATGAGAGGTCAGAGCCAGAATCAGTATGGGAGGTCAGAGCCCGAATCAGTATGAGAGATCAGAGCCAGAATCAGTCTGAGAGGTCAGAGCCAGAAGCAGGATTAGACGTCAGAGCCCGAATCAGTATGAGAGATCAGAGCCAGAATCAGTCTGAGAGGTCAGAGCCAGAATCAGTCTGAGTGATCAGAGCCAGAATCAGTCGGAGAGGTTAGAGCCAGAATCGGTATGAAAGGTCAGAGCCGGAATAAGTCTGAGAGGTCAGAGCCAGAATCAGTATGAGAGATCAGAGCCAGAATCAGTATGAGAGGTCAGAGACAGAATCAGACAGAGGTCAGAGCCGGAATCAGACTGAGAGGTCAGAGCCAGAATCAGTCTGAGTGGTCAGAGCCAGAAGCAGGATTAGACGTTAGAGCCCGAATCAGTATGAGAGATCAGAGCCAGAATCAGTCTGAGAGGTCAGAGCCAGAATCAGTCTGAGTGATCAGAGCCAGAATCAGTCTGAGAGGTTAGAGCCAGAATCAGTATGAAAGGTCAGAGCCGGAATCAGTCTGAGAGTTCAGAGCCAGAATCAGTCTGAGAGGTCAGAGCCAGAATCAGTATGAGAGGTCAGAGCCGGAATCAGTATGAGAGATCAGAGCCAGAATCAGTCTGAGTGGTCAGAGCCAGAAGCAGGATTAAACGTCAGAGCCCGAATCAGTATGAGAGATCAGAGCTAGAATCAGTCTGAGAGGTCAGAGCCAGAATCAGTATGAGAGGTCACAGCCAGAATCAGTATGAGAGGTCAGAGCCAGAATCAGTATGAGAGGTCAGAGCCCGAATCAGTATGAGAGATCAGAGCCAGAATCAGTCTGAGAGTTCAGAGCCAGAAGCAGGATTAGACGTCAGAGCCCGAATCAGTATGAGAGATCAGAGCCAGAATCAGTCTGAGAGGTCAGAGCCAGAATCAGTCTGAGTGATCAGAGCCAGAATCAGTCGGAGAGGTTAGAGCAAGAATCAGTATGAAAGGTCAGAGCCGGAATCAGTCTGAGAGGTCAGAGCCAGAATCAGTCTGAGAGGTCAGAGCCAGAATTAGTCTGAGAGGTCAGAGCCAGAATCAGTATGAGAGGTCAGAGCCAGAATCAGTCTGAGAGGTCAGAGCCAGAATCAGTATGAGAGATCAGAGCCAGAATCAGTATGAGAGATCACAGCCAGAATCAGTATGAGAGGTCAGAGCCAGAAGCTGTATGAGAGGTCTGAGCCAAAATCAGTATGAGAGGTCAGAGCCAGAATCAGTATGAGAGGTCAGAGCCGGAATCAGACTGAGAGGTCAGAGCCAGAATCAGTATGAGAGGTCAGAGCCAGAATCAGTATGAGAGGTCAGAGCCAGAATCAGACTGAGAGGTCAGAGCCAGAGTCAGTCTGAGTGATCAGAACCAGAATCAGTCTGAGAGGTTAGAGCCAGAATCAGTATGAAAAGTCAGAACCGGAATCAGTCTGAGAGGTTAGAGCCAGAATAAGTCTGAGAGGTCAGAGCCAGAATCAGTATCAGAGGTCAGAGCCGGAATCAGTATGAGAGATCAGAGCCAGAATCAGTCTGAGTGGTCAGAGCCAGAAGCAGGATTAGACGTCAGAGCCCAAATCAGTATGAGAGATCAGAGCCAGAATCAGTCTGAGAGGTCAGAGCCAGAATCAGTATGAGAGGTCAGAGCCAGAGTCAGTATGAGAGGTCAGAGCCAGAGTCAGTATGAGAGGTCAGAGCCAGAATCAGTATGAGAGGTCAGAGCCAGAATCTGTATGAGAGGTCAGAGCCGGAATCAGTCTGAGAGGTCAGAGCCAGAATCAGTCTGAGAGGTCAGAGCCAGAATCAGTCTGAGAGGACAAAGCCAGAATTAGTATGAGAGGTCAGAGCCAGATTCAGTATGAGAAGTCAGAGCCAGAATTATTATGAGAGGTCAGAGCCAGAATCAGTCTGAGAGGTCTGAGCCAGAATCAGTCTGAGAGGTCTGAGCCAGAATCAGCATGAGAGGTCAGAGCCGGAATCAGTATAAGAGGTCAGAGCCGGAATGAGTATGAGAGTTCAGAGCCAGAAGGAGTATGAGAGATCAGAGCCGGAATCAGACTGAGAGGTCAGAGCCGGAATCTGTCTGAGAGGTCAGAGCTAGAATCAGTATGAGAGGTCAGAGCCAGAATCAGTATGAGAGGTCAGAGCCAGAATCAGTATGAGAGGTCAGAGCCAGAATCAGTATGAGAGGTCAGAGCCAGAATCAGTATGAGAGGTCAGAGCCAGAATCAGTATGAGAGGTCAGAGCCAGAATCAGACTGAGAGGTTAGAGCCGGAATCAGACTGAGAGGTCAGAGCCAGAATCAGTCTGAGTGGTCAGAGCCAGAAGCAGGATTAGACGTCAGAGCCAGAAGCAGTATGAGAGATCAGAGCCAGAATCAGTCTGAGAGGTTAGAGCCAGAATCAGTCTGAGAGGTCAGAGCCAGAAGCAGTCTGAGAGGTCAGAGCCAGAATCAGCATGAGAGGTCAGAGCCGGAGTCAGTATGAGAGGTCAGAGCCAGAATCAGTCTGAGACGTCAGAGCCAGAATTAGTATGAGAGGTCAGAGCCAGAATCAGTCTGAGAGGTCAGAGCCAGAATTAGTATGAGAGGTCAGAGCCAGATTCAGTATGAGAGGTCAGAGCCAGAATTATTATGAGAGGTCAGAGCCAGAATCAGTCTGAGAGGTCTGAGCCAGAATCAGCATGAGAGGTCAGAGCCGGAATCAGCATGAGAGGTCAGAGCCGGAATCAGTATAAGAGGTCAGAACCAGAATCAGTCTGAGAGGTCTGAGCCAGAATTAGTATGAGAGGTCAGAGCCAGAATCAGTCTGAGAGGTCAGAGCCAGAATTAGTATGAGAGGTCAGAGCCAGATTCAGTATGAGAGGTCAGAGCCAGAATTATTATGAGAGGTCAGAGCCAGAATCAGTCTGAGAGGTCTGAGCCAGAATCAGCATGAGAGGTCAGAGCCGGAATCAGCATGAGAGGTCAGAGCCGGAATCAGTATAAGAGGTCAGAGCCAGAATCAGTATGAGAGGTCAGAGCCAGAATCAGTCTGAGAGGTCAGAGCCAGAATCAGTCTGAGAGGTCAGAGCCAGAAGCAGTATGAGAGGTCAGAGCCAGAATCAGTCTGAGAGGTTAGAGCCAGAATCAGTATGAAAGGTCAGAGCCGGAATCAGTATGAGAGGTCAGAGTCAGAATCAGCATGAGAGGTCAGAGCCGGAGTCAGTATGAGAGGTCAGAGCCAGAATCAGTCTGAGTGGTCAGAGCCAGAAGCAGGATTAGACGTCAGAGCCCGAATCAGTATGAGAGATCAGAGCCAGAATCAGTCTGAGAGGTCAGAGCCAGAATTAGTATGAGAGGTCTGAGCCAGATTCAGTATGAGAGGTCAGAGCCAGAATTATTATGAGAGGTCAGAGCCAGAATCAGTCTGAGAGGTCTGAGCCAGAATCAGCATGAGAGGTCAATGCCGGAATCAGTATAAGAGGTCAGAGCCAGAATCAGTCTGAGAGGTCTGAGCCAGAATCAGTATGAGAGGACAGAGCCAGAATCAGTATGAGAGTTCAGAGCCAGAAGCAGTATGAGAGGTCAGAGCCAGAATCAGTCTGAGAGGTCAGAGCCAGAATCAGTCTGAGAGGTCAGAGCCAGAAGCAGTATGAGAAGTCAGAGCCAGAATCAGTCTGAGAGGTCAGAGCCAGAATCAGTCTGAGAGGTCAGAGCCAGAATCAGTCTGAGAGGTCAGAGCCAGAATCAGTATGAGAGGTCAGAGCCAGAATCAGTATGAGAGGTCAGAGCCAGAATCAGTCTGAGTGGTCAGAGCCAGAAGCAGGATTAGACGTCAGAGCCCGAATCAGTATGAGAGATCAGAGCCAGAATCAGTCTGAGAGGTCAGAGCCAGAATTAGTATGAGAGGTCTGAGCCAGATTCAGTATGAGAGGTCAGAGCCAGAATTATTATGAGAGGTCAGAGCCAGAATCAGTCTGAGAGGTCTGAGCCAGAATCAGCATGAGAGGTCAGAGCCGGAATCAGTATAAGAGGTCAGAGCCAGAATCAGTCTGAGAGGTCTGAGCCAGAATCAGTATGAGAGGACAGAGCCAGAATCAGTATGAGAGTTCAGAGCCAGAAGCAGTATGAGAGGTCAGAGCCAGAATCAGTCTGAGAGGTCAGAGCCAGAATCAGTCTGAGAGGTCAGAGCCAGAAGCAGTATGAGAAGTCAGAGCCAGAATCAGTCTGAGAGGTCAGAGCCAGAATCAGTCTGAGAGGTCAGAGCCAGAATCAGTATGAGAGGTCAGAGCCAGAATCAGTATGAGAGGTCAGAGCCGGAATCAGTATGAGAGGTCAGAGCCGGAATCAGTATGAGAGGTCAGAGCCGGAATCAGACTGAGAGGTCAGAGCCGGAATCAGTCTGAGTGGTCAGAGCCAGAAGCAGGATTAGACGTCAGAGCCCGAATCAGTATGAGAGATCAGAGCCAGAATAAGTCTGAGAGGTCAGAGCCAGAATCAGTATGAGAGGTCAGAGCCGGAATCAGTATGAGAGGTCAGAGCCAGAATCAGTCTGAGAGGTCAGAGCCAGAAGCAGGATTAGAGGTCAGAGCCCGAATAAGTATGAGAGATCAGAGCCAGAATCAGTATGAGAGGTCAGAGCCAGAATCAGTATGAGTGATCAGAGCCGGAATCAGTATGAGTGATCAGAGCCGGAATCAGTCTGAGAGGTCAGAGCCAGAATCAGTATGAGAGGTCAGGGCCAGAATCGGTCTGAGAGATCAAAGCCTGAATCAGTATGAGATGTCAGAGCCAGAAGCAGTATGAAAGGTCAGATCCGGAATCAGTATGAGAGGTCAGAGCCAGAAGCAGTATGAGATGTCAGAGCCAGAAGCAGTATGAAAGGTCAGATCTGGAATCAGTATGAGAGGACAGAGCCAGAAGCAGTATGAAAAGTCAGATCCGGAATCAGTATGAAAGGTCAGAGCCAGAAGCAGTATGAGATGTCAGAGCCAGAATCAGTATGAGAGGTCAGAGCCAGAATCAGTCTGAGAGGTCAAAGCCAGAAGCAGGATTAGATGTCAGAGCCCGAATCAGTATGAGAGATCAGAGCCAGAATCAGTATGAGTGATCAGAGGTGGAATCAGTCTGAGAGGTCAGAGCCAGAATCAGTATGAGAGGTCAGAGCCAGAATCAGTCTGAGTGATCAAAGCCTGAATCAGTATGAGATGTCAGAGCCAGAAGCAGTATGAAAGGTCAGATCCGGAATCAGTCTGAGAGGTCAGAGCCAGAAGCAGTATGAGATGTCAGAGCCAGAAGCAGTATGAAAGGTCAGATCTGGAATCAGTATGAGAGGACAGAGCCAGAAGCAGTATGAAAAGTCAGATCCGGAATCAGTATGAAAGGTCAGAGCCAGAAGCAGTATGAGATGTCAGAGCCAGAATCAGTCTGAGAGGTTTGAGCCAGAATCAGTCCGAGAGATCAAAGCCAGAATCAGTATGAGATGTCAGAGCCAGAAGCAGTATGAAAGGTCATATCCGGAATCAGTATGAGAGGTCAGAGCCAGAAGCAGTATGAGAGGTCAGAGCCAGAAGCAGCATAAGACTTCAGAGCCAGAATCAGTCTGAGAAGTCAGAGCAAGAAGCAGTCTGAGAGGTCAGAGCCAGAAGCAGTCTGAGAGGTCAGAGCCAGAAGCAGTATGAGAGGTCAGAGCCAGAAGCTTTATGAGACATTAGAGCCAGAATCAGTATGAGAGGTCAAAGGCAGAATCAGTCTGAGAGGTCAGAGCCAGAAGCAGTCTGAGAGGTCAGAGCCAGAAGCAGTCTGAGCGGTCAGAGCCAGAAGCAGAATGAGACATTAGAGCCAGAAGCAGCATAAGACGTCAGAGCCAGAATCAGTATAAGAGGTCAGAGCTGGAATCAGGAGACAAGAAGATTTCCAGTAACATGTCAAAGGTCAGTCCGAGAGGTAACATCTTCATTGGAGTCTCTGTTCTCAGCCTCTGGGGAGAGTTTGGCAGCAATTCCAGATGAAATAGTCCTGCAAGCACCACTTTTTCGTCTGACAATGTAAAAGTATAACAGACACCAGATGGACCCCATTATAGATAATGGGGTCCCTCAGCATTCCTTGTTGTCTGCCACAAGACGGACCATTTTTCTAATCTTCTGGAGCTGAGACAGTCCAAAAAAAAGGGGAACCACGATGCTGATTTGTTGCTAATACATGAGCAAATTTTTTTACTGAAAATTTGGGGCACTTTGGCTAAGCATGGAATGTTTTCACACTGTGATATCCATACATGTATGTCTTTACTTTAAAGGGATTCTACCATTAAAAAACTATTTTTTTCTAGGTAACACGTCGGAATAGCCTTTAGAAAGGCTATTCGTCTCCTACCTTTGGAAGTGCTCTCCGCTGCGCTGTTTGTTCGAAATACCGGTTTGTACCGGTATGCTAATTAGTTCTCTCGCAGCAATGGGGGTGGGCCCCAACGCAAGAAATGCGATTGGGGCATCCTCATTGCTGCTCGAAAACTGACTCCAGCGCCGCCTCTGTCTTCTTTTGCATCCTCTCCTTCCTTCTTCGGCTTGACGTTGGACGCCTGCGCAGTTTGTGGTTGTAAGGTTTGTGAAAGTTTGTGGTTGTAAGGTGACAAAATCGGAAAACGTTCAAGGGCTGGAAATACTTTTGCAAGGCACTGTATAATTCTAATACCTTTGTCCTGAGATGTCACTCAACATTCTATACCATTAGAGATGAGCGAGTAGTATACGATTGAATACCTCCCCTGGGAGCCGAGGGGAGGTGACTTAAAATTATAAATAGATATACTCACCTCTCTGCGTTCTCTCCAGCGTCTTCCATCATGTGACTGAGGCCTGAGATTAGGCCCCAGCAGTCAGATGGAGCGCAGAGGCGTAATGACGTCAGTGTCCCCCCACGTGACTGCTGATGACCATTCACAGGCCTCAACAGAGACTTCAGGAAGATGCTGAAGACTGCCAGAGCCAGGATGCCCAGGAAAGGCGAGTATTACTGTTTGTCATTTTTAGTCACCCACCCTTGGCCTCCGATTATTATACTCTGGGGTGTGAGGAGACCACAGTGTAGAATAATATCACCGGGGGGTGGGGGGCTGTTGGGAGCATATAATGCTGGGGGAGGGGGCGTGGCCTGGCCATAGAGGAGTGAAGAAGCACGTTGCCTCTGCTCCGTCCTCAGCCCCGGCTAAACGTTGCTTTGCCACTGACCAGCGTCTCCTCATCATACCTGCTGATGGGCAAGTCTAAGAGGCACCCACCGCGCTCCTCCTCTACCCCACCGGGGGTCCCGAGTGAAGCCTCTATGGAGCGGTTCCTCCTGGTGCCGCGTGCTGACATTGCCGCCTCCCCCAACATGGCACCGGCCGCCGCTTCCGCTCCACGCAGCCAGGCTGCCGACCGGCCTGCACAAGATGCTTCTGTGCCCAGCGGCTCCCTGGGAAGTGCGGACATGCAGCAACAGGCGTCTGGAGCCCCAGGTCCTGCTTTCATCCCCCAGGAGTCCCGTTCCCTGGGAGCTGCCAGACGCTGCTCTCCTCTGGCCTCCCTCCTGCCTGCAGAGAGTCTGGACGCGTCATGGCTGTCACTGCCTCCTTCTCCAGCGGCCCCCCTGATGTCTCCCCTCCTGAGGTATCTACAGGATCCTTCTCAGCTCCTTTCTGGGGATAAAGGTAGGCTTGCCTGGTCCCCTGCTGGTCCTTCCTCCCCTTGGCTTGCCCCGGCTTCCTCGGCTAGTCCTGGCCGTGGGGACTTGGCCCCTGTGACTGTTTCCTCTGACTCTGTGACTGCTGGCCACGGCATCACCAGCACTCCTGGAAGCTTTCCCCCGGGCCCCTCCTCTGGTTCATCTGATCTCCATCCCTCCGGAACCCCTTCGGCCTCCACTGCCCGTCTCCACACTGGCATCCCCCTGGTAGCTGCTCCTGGCACGACTCCCGACATGGCTGCTGATGATCCACACCCGTGTGCTGCCCCCGCCACTGATGCCGCACCCGTGTCTGCTGCTTCTATTTCTGATACTCTGGCAGAATTGCGCCGCCTCGGTGCCCACTTGGCGGCGGTTCCTACTAAGTCTGACATTGAGGATTATGTGGCCCGATTGGAGCAGTCTTACAAGTCTGAACTCTCTGCTGTTCGCTCCTCTGTCCAGCAGCTGTAGGTCAGGGTGGATGGTTTAGAGGTGGCCTCCACTTCACATGAAACCCGGCTCTCTGCTCATGATGCTACCATTGCCTCTCACACTCAACAATTGCGGTACTTGGCGGATATGTTGGATGACCTGGAGAACTACAATCGCCGGAATAATATAAGAGTGAGGAGCCTTCCCGAATCCATTCAACCGCAGCAACTGGATGCCACCTTGCGCCTCATCTTCAATTCTCTATTGGGGGCCCCCCCGGACTCTCCTATTGAACTTGATCGGGCGCACTGTTCCCTGGGCGCACGTCCACCTGATTCCTCAAGACCCAAGGATGTCACCTGCAGGGTCCACAGGTATCAGCTGAAGGAAGCCATTATGCACAAGGCGCGGGATGCCCCACAGGTTTTGTTCCAGAACTCTGAGATTCAACTGCTCCCGGACTTGTCCCGCTTGACCCTTGCCAAACGGAGAGAGCTGAAGCCGCTCCTGGATGTCCTGACTCAGCATCAAGTGCCATACACCTGGGGCTTTCCTTTCCACCTTCAGGTCCTCCATGGCAGTCGTATCGTGTCCCTGTCCCATCCTGACGAGCTGTTTGACTTCGCCTCTGCTCTGGGCCTGCCATCTGTTCCCGCTCTCTCATGGCCTCTGTTCCCTGGTGATCTCCTCTCGGCCCCTCCGTCCCGTTCCCAGAGGCGTCCTAGGAGGCGCCGCAGAGACCGATCCTCTCCAGTTGCGGATCGCCCGAATGCAGCTTCGGCTACCTCTGTCTAGGTAGGTGAATGCTAGGCCTGGTGTTGTTCTGATTTCCTCCTTGTGGCCGAATGTTTTTCGGGGCTCTGCGCTCTCAGAGGGGCCGTGGGCTACCTTGTTTGTCTATTGGCACGGTGCTCCCATGCTCCCTTTGGGACCGCATCCTCTTTTGTTTTGCTCTCATCTTTTGTATTTCTTTTGTGTTTGATCGTTCTTTACATTGGTCAGCGTTTCATATTGTGTTTGTTGCTTTTCTTGTTTACAGTGTTTGGCTTGGGGGTCCGGGGTGGGGCAACGGCTCATCTTTTGGAAAAGTCCATTTCCCACCGGGGCCTCCACGCTACTTAGTAGTGTGGAACTTGGCATACCCTCTTGCCTTCTCCCCGCTTTTGTTGAGTGGAGTTATCCTCTCCACCTCACTTAGTTGGTTCGTTGTTTGTTTGTTCTCTTATTCTCTGGGTTCCTTTTTTCTTCCTTTGATGTTTTTTTCGTCTTTGTCTACGTCCTCCCCTGGTTTCCCTTCCTCTCTTCCTCCTGTTCTCCCCCTTGTCTCTTTGTTCCCCACTCTCTTCCTTCTTTGCTTTCCCCAATCATGTCTTCTCTTAACCTCTGTACCCTGAATGCTAGGGGTCTTAATGTCCCCCAGAAGCGTAGCCAGATCCTTTACCAGTTGCATAAGAAGCGTTCTCTCATTCTTATTTTACAGGACATCCACTTCAAGACGGGCCATGTGCTGGATATTCGTAGCCGTTACTATCCTCTCTGGTTCCACAGCTCCAACCCGGTCGCCAAGGCCAAGGGGGTTTCCATAGCCCTCCTACGTTCCGTGTCTCTCGAGGTACTGGACACTCTGATCGACCCTGACGGTAGATATCTTTTTCTCAAACTGCGGACACTGTCCTTACTGTTGCCGGTTGTTACCTCCCAAACCAGGGTCAACTGGCTTATTGTAAATCCCTGATCGGCAGGTTATCGGACTTTAGTGAGGGTGTGGTTGTTCTAGGGGGTGACTTTAACTTCGTTTTGGACCCGCTGGTCGACTCCTCTCCCCCTCGACCCCCCCATGCCCACTCCCAGATGCGCCGTCTAGCTACTGCTCTTCATCGTTCCCAGCTGGTCGATGTCTGGCGTATTCTACACCCGCAGGGTAGAGATTATACTTATCATTCCCCTGCCCATAATTCTTATAGTCGTATAGATTTCTTTCATCATGCCCTCTCCTGGTCCCCTGTTGTCTGCATCGATTCAGCCCTCTGGTCGGATCACGCTCCAGTGTATCTCTCTCTCTCTCTCTCTCGGTTCTGGGTCTAGCGCGTCGCCCCTTTACGTGGCAGCTTAATGAGAGCCTTCTGAAAGATGTCACTTGTAGGTCTGCTATTGATGCGGCAATTGGGGATTTCCTTTCGATTCACAAGCATGACCCTACCGCCCCCCCATTAGAATGGGAGGCACTAAAATGTGTTGTCCGTGGGGTCTTGATCGAACACGGCTCTCACCTTAAAAAGGAATGTTCCGCTTGGATTGCGGGCCGTCTTCAGCTTATTCACTCATTGGAGTCCTCCCACAAGTGCACCAGGTCCCAGACTACTTTTACTGAACTACTTAATGTGCGGAGGAACTCCGTTCCTTCCTTGACGAGCAGTTTCTGCATGCTAAGGATCGCACTCGTAAACATTACTACGAGTTCGCAAACAAGTGTAGCCGTTTCCTAGCTCGACGGCTTCATCCTCGTGACCCTCTCTCATACATTCCTCGGGTTCAGGACGCGACAGGGCGGTTGCTTCATAACCCCGTCGATATTGTCGCGGAGTTCCGCTCCTTTTATGAGGACTTGTACAACATCCGCGGTCATTTTGCAGATCTTGCTCCGTCGGCCCTTTTTGATAAGATTCAGAAGTACGTCTCCGACACCCCCCTCCCCACCCTCTCGAGCGCCGGAAGGGCGGCACTTGAGGAGCCCTTTTCTTCAGAGATGGTCTCCCTCGCCATTCAGGAATCCCCTTCGGGCAAATCCCCTGGCCTGGACGGCTTTACCACCCATTTTTAGAAATGTTTCCGCGACTCTCTGGCCTCCGTAATGTCATGCGTTTTTAATAGTGTCGGCGACTCAGCATCGTTTGTGTCACAGTCCCTCGCGGCTCTGATCACGGTACTCTCTAAACCCGGTAAGGATCCCGCCCTCCCATCCAGCTACCGCCCAATCTCCCTGATCAATATGGACGTCAAACTTTTCGCCAAATTGCTTGCGAATAGACTGTCTCCCCTCATGCCGGCCTTGGTTCATAATGACCAGGTTGGCTTTATTTACGGCCGCGAAGCCCGGGATAACATCTGCAAAAAGGTGTTGACTGTCTCGGCAGCTCGGTCTTCCAAGCTACCTCTATGCTTGTTGTCGGTCGACGCCGAAAAGGCGTTTGATCGGGTTCACTGGTGCTTCCTGCGTGAAATGCTCGGCCAGATTGGGGTGGGTTTGGGTTTTTTGGGCAAAGGTGCTCGCCCTTTACGGTGAAGCTACTGCGCGGGTCAGAGCCAACGGGGTACTTTCTGACTCTTTTTCGGTTCGGAACGGCACTCGTCAGGGCTGCCCCCTGTCGCCATTGCTTTATGCCCTAGTTATGGAGCAGCTTGCGATTGCGATCCAGCGCTGCCCGGAGGTTCACGGCCTACAGTTGGGCTCCCGCCAGGTTAAGGTGGCTCTCTATGCGGATGACCTCTTATTGTACATTTCACAGCTGCGTGTAGCGTTCCCAGCCGTTCTTCGCGAGTTTGCCCGTTTAAAGTTAATCTTTCTAAGACTGAGGCCTTTAACGTTACGCTCCTCCCGTCGGAGATCGCCTTCCTCGAGCGGGAGTTCCCATTTCGCTGGCAATCTGTCTCCTTTAAGTACCTCAGAATCCATATCCCGCCTGATCCGTCCCACTTATTCCGACTGAACTATCTCCCGCTTCTGGAGAGGGTCTCGTCCGATCTGCGCTCTTATAGTGCTAAGTCGCTGTCCTGGTTCGGCCGTATCCATACCCTTAAAATGGACGTTCTCCCGAAATTCCTGTACTTGTTTCAGGCTCTCCCCATTCCGCTGGCGCGTGACTTCCTCAGTCGCGTTCAATCTCTGTTTGGGAAGTTCGTTTGGGGCTCGTCAAGGAGTAGACTTAGTTTCCGTGTTCCCACCCGTCGCAAGGGCCGGGGGGGGGCTTGCCTGATGTTCGACTATACTATCGCTCCTCGGTTCTGCTTCGTCTCTTCGACTGGCAGTTCCGACAAACAATGGGTCGCTATTGAGGCTGACCTGATCTCGCCCTCCCTCTCTGCCTTGCCATGGATCCCGCCACATTTCCGTCCTAAGTCTTCTGGTCACTCTGTTCTCTCCCTCCATTTTCTCAAGACCTGGGACCTGGTGTGTTCTTCTGGGAGGTTGGCACGAGTTCTGGGCCCGTTGACTCCTTTGTTTGATAATCCCATGTTCCCCCCAGGTTGCTTGGGCTCTAGATTCCTCTGCTGGGGTAGATCCGATGTTCGTCTTCGACAGGTTGTAGGCGACTCCTCCCTTTCGCCCAGCTCTGTCTGACGCACCCGGACCTCCGCCTCTCCTGGTTGGAGTATGGCCAGTTATCATCCTTTCTCAGAAGGTTTGCCCTCTCCTCCTGGCTCTCTACTCCCCTGTTGGCGTTGGAGTCTATCGCTGCCTCATCGGTCCCTCCCCGTCGTGTGTTGGCTCTTTTGTATGATCTCCTCCTTACCGACGTTACGCCGGGGCTTCCCTCGTATGTGGCCTCGTGGGATGCTGAGCTTCCCTTGGGCCTTCAGCCTGCCAACTGGGATAAGGCCTTCCTTCTCTCCCATAAACTGGCTTTACCCTGTAGCGCGCAGGAGAGGAGTTTTAAGATCCTTACCAGATGGTATAGATGTCCTGACCTCCTTCATAGGATTTTCCCTGCTGTTTCTGACCGGTGTTGGCGCTGTGGTGCCGAGAGGGGCACTATGCTTCATATTTGGTGGGAGTGCCCTGTGCTCCGGCTGTTTTGGGATGCGGTCTTCTCCCTCTACTCTAGAGTGTGTGAACGCACAGTTGTGGTTTCGCCTCAACTGGCCCTGCTTTCAGTCATTCCTGGTAAGTTGTCTGTCATTAAGAAGGATTTGCTGGGGCATTTTCTCACGGCCTATAGGGCTGTCATCCCGAGGCATTGGCGCAGCCCTTCTCCGCCTACCCTTCTTGAGTTTCTCCAGGAATTTCTCCTTATTCGGAGAATGGAGGCCTTGGTTGCAGAGGATTCCCTTGACTCCTCTAGGTTTGAGCAGCTCTGGCGGCCTTGGGTGATTTTCTAGGAGTCCTCTGACTTCTCTTCTTCTTTTTCTTGCGTGGAGATTTGGTTGGGTCTCTGCTCTTCCTTGCTCTTTTGTCTTTTTTTTGGCTCTCCCCCGTGCTCTCTTGTCCTGTCTCCCCCATTTCTCTTGTTTGTGCTTGTGATCTAGACTGTTTATTTGTCCTTCCGGGGCATTGTCCCCCTCTCTGTTCCCTCCATGTTTTGCTGTTCATATTGTCTGGCTCTCGTGGCTGGTCTATTTCTTCTTTATTTATTGCTTCAGCATCAACAGTGTTTTATTGAATTTATCGGTTGGGGGCTCCCCCCTTCGTGTGTACATGCTGATTGGGGCCTGCGTGTCCTGCTTCTGGTTCTCTTTTTTTGTTTTTGTTCGTGTTTTCTTATTATAAAAATTTTCAATAAACTCCGATTATACATAATGCTGGGGGGGGGGGAGGCACTGCTGGAGATATAATGTGTGTGTGTGGGGCACTGCTGGACATGTAATACTGAGTGGGGGGGCACTGCTGGGCATGTAATACTGTGTTGGGAGACACTGCTGGGCATGAAATACTGTGGGGGGGGGCACTGCTGGGCATGTAATACTGTGTTGGGAGACACTGCTGGGCATGTAATACTGTGTTGGGAGACACTGCTGGGCATGAAATACTGTGTGGGGGGGCACTGCTGGGCATGAAATACTGTGTTGGGAGACACTGCTGGGCATGTAATACTGTGTTGGGAGACACTGCTGGGCATGAAATACTGTGTTGGGAGACACTGCTGGGCATGTAATACTGTGTGGGGGGGGCACTGCTGGGCATGTAATACTGTGTTGGGAGACACTGCTGGGCATGAAATACTGTGTGGGGGGGCACTGCTGGGCATGTAATACTGGGGGGGGGGACACTGCTGGGCATGAAATACTGTGCACGCCACTGCCCTCCCCCTTAGATGCAGCAGTACCCCCAAAGATCTACTGCGCCCCCTTAAATGCCAGAAACACCCAAAGAACCCTGTCTCCCTCCATGCCAATGACTCCTATACCACCCTAAACATCAATCCAATCCCCCAAACCCTCCGGGATACAGTCCCATATAAAACATCACTCTCTTTTCAGCCTCATCCAACATGCAGTCCCGTGTAACTACATAACTCACCCCACCCAGCCTTACCCAACGTGCAGCCCCATGTAACTAACTCACTCCCCCCTCAGCCTCATCCAATGTGCAGTCCCATGTAACTACATCACTCGCTTCTCTCAGCCAACGTGCAGTCCCATGAAATTATATCACTTGCTTCCTTCAGCCTCATCGAACATGCAGTCCTATGTCACTACATCACTCTCTCCCCTGAGCCTAATCCAACGTGCAGTCCCATGTAACTACATCACTCTCTCCCCTCTGCCTCATCCAACGTGCAGTCCCATGTAACTACATCACTCTCTCCCCTCTGCCTCATCCAACATGCAGTCCCATGTAACTACATCACTCTCTCCCCTCAGCCTCATCCAACGTCCCATGTAACAACATCACTTTCTCCCCTCAGCCTCATCCAACATGCAGTTCCATGTAACTACATCACTCTCTCCCCTCAGCCTCATCCAACACGCAGTCCCATGTAACAACATCACTTTCTCCCCTCAGCCTCATCCAACATGCAGTTCCATGTAACTACATCACTCTCTCCCCTCAACCTCATTCAACATGCAGTCCCATGTAACTACATCACTATCTTCCCTCAGTCTCATTGAGTGTGCAGTCCCATGTAACTACATCACTCTCTTCCCTCAGCCTCATTGAATGTGCAGTCCCATGTAACTACATCACTCCTTCCCTCAGCCTCATCCAACGTGCAGTCCCATGTAACTACATCACTCCTTACCTCAGCCTCATCCAACGTGCAGTCCCCTGTAACTACATCACTCCTTACCTCAGCCTCATCCAACGTGCAGTCCCATGTAACTACATCACTCCTTACCTCAGCCTCATTCAACATGCAGTCCCATGTAACAACATCACTCTCTCCCCTGAGCCTAATCCAACGTGCAGTCCCATGTAGCTACATCACTCTCTCCCCTCAGCCTCATCCAACGTGCAGTCCCATGTACCTACATCACTCGCTCCCCTCAGCCTCATCCAATGTGCAGTCCCATGTAATTACATCACTCTCCTCAGCCTCATTGAACGTGCAGTCCCATGTAACTACATCACTCTCTCCCGTCAGCCTCATCCAAAATGCCGTCTCATGTAAAACAAACCTCTCTCCCCTTCCATCCTCCATTACCACGCTACAATCCCCTCTGCTTTCTGTTCTCCATCTCCATGTGCTCTGCTCCGATTCTATACAGCACAGAGCAGTGATGGCCGAATCTCCGCCCTCCTCTGAGAGGCCACGCCCCTTCCTGTGACATCATACCTACCAGGAGCAACTCCACTCTAGTCATGACCTCAACCGTATACAGTGCAGCTGTGGTAGTCAGATGTAGTGACTGCGGGGAGAGCCAGCAGACAGGACGGGGTGAGATCTTCTAGAAGATTCCGTGTAGACACTGCTTATGTCTGCCTACATGGCTGTCTTCTGCCTCTTATACTTTTCTATGGGACTTTTCCTCATTGTATGTGGAGTGGTGGTGACAGCTGGTCACGTGGTGTGGGTCTGTACTGCAGGGGTTAATACAGGAGCTGCATTATAGTGACTACCTGGTCCGGGCAGTATGGCGGCCGCTATTGTGGTGTCCGCAGGTCCATATGAGTCTGATAACAGGAGATGAGCGCGGCGCAGGGCGCAAAATCCACGGTAAATATCTAATACTGCAGTGAAAACATCCGTAATCCTGCGCTCTGTGCTTCAGGAATTGTCGCAGGCCTCGCACCTACTGAATCTGCTGTACATGTACGGGGGCCATCACCATGCTGTGTAAATATGGCACTCACCAGGCGCCATAACTGTGTTTGTACAGCAGAGACCCGGCCGCAGCGCCTGTGATCAGACACCGCCCCGGTCACAGGCACTTAACCCCAGCACATTACAGGGCGTCCCGGGGAGCTGCTTTTTTGGAGGGTCTGCAGCAGTTTATGTAACAAAGCACAAAACCATCCAGTGATTGATCCCTATGAGAGTAAATCAGTAACTTACTATGTATCCAATTAATTATATCAATCAATCAATAATTATATAAAATAAGGCCCCATGTCCGAGTCTGTGTCCAATGTGGGGTGACTTGGAGCGACCTCTGACTACATTTCGGATGCATTCATGTCTATGGGGGGCTTTGGATTGATTCTGTTGCGATGACACGGAGCAGGACAGGACGTGATCTATAATCATCCGTGTCATCAGGACGGACCATCAGAGGCCCCCATAGTATGTATAATGGAATGTACAGTCATGGCCAAAAGTTTTTAGAATAACACAAATATTATATTTTCAGATGATCTGCTGCCCTCTGGTTTTTCTGTGTGTTTTTCAGATGTTTTTATCACATACAGAAATATAATTGCAATCATATTATGAGTAACAAAAGCTTATATTGACAGTTAGAATGAGTTAATGCAGCAAGTCAATATTTGCAGTGTTGACCCTTCTCCTTCAGGACCTCTGCAATTCTCCCTGGCATGCTCTCAATCAACTTCTGGACCAAATCCTGACTGATAGCAGTCCATTCTTGCACAATCAATGCTTGCATTTTGTCAGAATTTGTAGGTTTTTGTTTGTCCACCCGTCTCTTGATGATTGACCACAAGTTCTCAATGGGATTAAGATCTGGGGAGTTTCCAGGCCATGGACCCAAAATCTCTCTGTTTTGTTCCCTGGGCCATTTAGTTCTCACCTTTGCTTTATGGCAAGGTGCTCCATCATGCTGGAAAAGGCATTGTTGATGGCCAAACTGCTCTTGGACGGTTGGGAGAAGTTGATCTTGGAGGACATTCTGGTCCCATTCTTTATTCATGGCTGTGTTTTTAGGCAAGACTGTGAGAGAGCCGATTCCCTTGGCTGAGAAGCAACCCCACACATGAATGGTTTCAGGATGCTTTACAGTTGGCATAAGACAAGACTGGTGGTGGCGCTCACCTCGTCTTCTCCCAATAAGCTGTTTTCCAGATGTCCCAAACAATCAAAAAGGGGATTCATCAGAGAAAATGACTTTACCCCAGTCCTCAGCAGTCCACTCCCTGTTCCTTTTGCAGAATATCAGTCTGTCCCTGATGTTTTTTCTGGAGAGAAGTGGCTTCTTTGCTTCCCACCTTGAGACCAGGCCTTGCTCCAAGAGTCTCCGCCTCACATACATACAGCGGCAACCCAAAAATGGCCACCGGCCGGCTCCTGTATAGAACTACAAGAGCAAGAGAAGACAGAAGAGGCGGAGTTGTTGCTGAAGAAGGAGGCGGCGCTGGAAACAGCTCTCGGGCAGCAATGGGGACGCGCTCATCGGCGTTTCAGCGCTGGGGCCCGCCCTCATTGCTGCGGAGAGCTCATTTGCATACCGGTTAAAACCGGTATTTCTATGGAAGAGCACGGCGGAGACCACATCTAAAGGTAGGAGATGAATAACCTTTCTTAAGGCTATTCCGACGTGGTCATTAGAAAAAAAGTTAGTTTAGTGGTAGAATCCCTTTAAGAAAGTCTATTCTCCTCCTACCTTTAGATGTCTTCTCCACACCGCTGTTCGGTATATAATCCGGTTTTCGTCGGTATGCAAATAAGTTCTCTTGCAGCACTGGGGGCGGTCCCCAGCACTCAAACAGCACTGGGGTTGGGCCCAATGCTGCAAGAGAATTCTTCAGCGTCGCCTCCATCTTCTTCAGGAACAGCCTCTCTACACGTCTTCTTCCGGCGCTGGCGGTCAAACTTCTAGGCCTCGGGCAGAGCTGACTGCGCATGTCCACAGGCCACAAGAAAATGGCCACTTACTTACTGTGTAAGGCCTGACGCCTAGAAGTTTGACCCTCAGCACCAGAAGAAAACGTGCAGAGAGGCCGTTCCTGAAGAAGATGGAGGCGGCGCTGGAGAGTTCTCTCGCAGCATTATGGATGCCCCTAGTGCTGTTTGAGCGCTGAGGCCCGCCCCAAGTGCTGTTTGAGCGCTGAGGCCCACTCCCAGTGCTGCAAGAGAACTCATTTGCATACAGACAAAAAAACGGAATTTATACCAAATGGCAGCCCGGAGAAGACATCTAAAGGTAGGAGGAGAATAGCCTTTCTTAAGGCTATTCCTACGTGTTAGTGAGAACATTTTTTTTATTTTAATGGTAGAATCCCTTTAACTCTTTTTGGACTCTCTTACTGCCCCCACTCCAAAGCTCTGCCAACTACCTGCACTATTGCGGTCTGTTACCGTGGATGAAAGATAAGAACAAACTGGGAGGAATTTTATTTTTTGCCCCTTTTTAGCTGTTTGCTACTATTTTTGAAGAAGTCAGTGTTTTGGCCGATTCGCTCCACAGTCCTGCCGGCCGAGGCATCGAGGTTTGATCAAGTGCAGATGACAAATTTCTGCTGTAGCCCTGGTCAGACTCGCCTATATCAGACTAGCATCTTATTGGTTAATGTAGGGCTGGTCAATTAATCAAAATATTCGAAACTGATCGTCAATCCGCATAACTGACGTGATTCGGGGAAGTTGTTTGTTTTGGTTTGCTTATTACAGTATTCGCGAGCTGATGGACCGCACAAGTCTGAACCAGATTTGCTCTTATTATATTGTTGGATCTCTCCAGACCCCTGCGTATAATAGGTGGAGGCCCAGGGATGGTGAGCAAAACGTAAAACACAATGTTACTCACCTCCCCTGGGCTCTGGCGCTGGTCTTCATCCTCTTCAGGCCTCTTCCAGCCTTCTGAATAATGTCAGGGACCAGTAAGGCCTGTAATGGGCCTCAGTGGTCATGTGGCGTCATGACATTGGGTGACCCATAAGTGCCAATCACAAGTCTCAGTGGTCTCTGATGTCATTCATGAGGGCGGAAGAGGACCAGGAGCATTGCCGGAACCTAGGGGAGGTGAGTAACACTTTGTAACGTTTGATCACCTCCCTTGGGCCTCCACTTATTATAGTCTGGGTTTTGGAGAGCAGTTCCAGTTTGGACTTGTTCAGGCTGAATGAAATCTGGTCAGTTTTGCCCAACATATACTTTAAGGGTAAGTTCACACAGAGTTTTTCTGGTCAGGATTTTGAGGCCGCATTCGCCTCAAAATCCTGACCCAAAAGACGGCTCCCACTGAAATCAATGGGAGACGCTCAGAAGCTTTTTCCGGGAGCCAGCTTGTGCCGACTCCCGGAAAAAGAAGCAAGGTGCTCATTCTTCAGGCCATTTCGCCTCACGATTCGGCCTCAAGACACTCTCTCCTCCGGACTAGGCCCATTCATTGGGCCTAATCCGGAGCAGAGTGCACGACAGGATGCCGGTGCAGATACCGGCTTTCAGTCGCGGCAACCCGTCTTTTGGTCCGGAACCTGAGGCAGCCTCCGCTTCAGGTTCCGATCCTAAAAACCCGTGTGAACTTAACCTAAAAGAGGTGTAGCCTAAATAATCACCATTAATCATAATCAGGGTAAAATGGCTGATTAATGGCAATTTGGATTTAGGTGATTGTCCCCAGCCTTAGGTTAATGTGCTTCATTGTTCTATGTTACACTCTGTTTGCTGTGACTATATCCGGCGTCTACCGACGAGGCCATCCGATCACTTTGTGGGTTCTTGGATCTTCCTTCGTAGGTGGGCATTGCTCCCGTGGGCCTCTCTAGGACTTATCTAGTGACCCTTTTGGATTGTTGCCTATTTTCTTCTCTTCATATCTTCGATGTAACATCCTTATTACCATATCTGTAAATATTTGATGTCTGCATCTTACAGAATTCGTCATATTACTGAACAGGAAAGATGGCCGCCTACAAACAATATCATAGGCCCCTGGTCTGCAAGGTTTGCATGAAACTTCAGGTCTGTTTGTCGGTGCACCTCCGCCGAGTGTGCAAAAAAACAGCCAATGAGTCCGTGATCCGCCAATATGTGGAAGAAGCAAAAGCGAACTCTCGTAAAGTGGTGGAGTCCCTGAGCCTAGTGCCTTATGGATGTCTGGACTACAGGAAGAGTCAATATTCCGATCCGCAGGAGTTCTTTGCAGACTTCCTGGCGCAACGCGGTTGCGTTATACTGGATAAACCAATTATAGTGTATGGTTAAGTGTGATTTTCCATTTTCATGTTCCATATTTTACTCCCAAAAGCCGTAACTTTTGAAATTTTATTTTGTATTTTTCCATTCAGCAGTATGAGGGCTTATTTTTTGTGGGACACATTGCACGTCATAATTGTACTTCACCTTTTTATCTGCCTTAGCAGGACGTGCACTTTACTACATGAACAGGTCCAGTAGAGCGGTTGTCTATACCAACCAATCAGATGAGTACTTTTGTTTTTAAAGCGGCCATGGACAGTTGACATCACATTGGTTTCTATGGGCAACTGCCTCACTTTTCTTTTCCACCAGTTTAGATAAAACAATCCCTGTCGCATCTTATGTTTTTTGACAACATATTAAAGGAGTGATCCAGTTTTCAAAAATTATCTGCAAATACATTCACAGAAGTGCTCCATTGTTGTCTTCCAGCGGAGTCCCTGTTGCACATGACAACTGAGTCCAATCAGCGGCCTCAGTAAAGGGCACAAGAAGTCACTACCTGTGACATCCCAGATCCCTCCGCTGAAGCTGCTGATTGTCCTCAGCAGTCGTAACCTATCGGCATCTTCAGGAAGAGACCCTGGGGCGTCACAGGTAGTGACATCATGTGCCCTTTGCTGAGTCCGCTAATTGGACTCAGTTGTCATGTGCAAAGGGGACTTCCACTGGAAGACAACAATGGAACGGCAAGACTGGACTGCACAGGGAAGGCATTGGAGCACTGGGGAGAGCTGAGTATGATTTTATTTTATTTTATTTTTTTTACATCCCCCGGCCTATTTAAAATATAAAATTACCTCCCTGCTACACTGCCTGTCTTGTCCACATATGTGACCTGGCAATAAATCACTCTCATGAGTGTTTTCATGGGACAATGAGGTAACATGTTGCTGTGACTTTTTGTTTGCTGGCTCAACTGCTTACGTGGAGGGGTACTAAGCTTGTAAACAAAACGTCACAGCTGTGGTCAATGACCTGAAGATAAATATAGCAAACGGTGCAGAATTTAAACAGGATGTATATTAGGAAGTGTTTGGTATTGATGAATCCTGTTTTTTGACCCCTAATTTTTAAAAACTGGGTAACCCATATATACGCACACATTAATGCATATTATCAGGCAATCTTGTGATGAAGAGGAAAGATCTCAAAACGAGGATGATATAACAGATTGCTACTTTGATGATTCCTCGGTACGGAAGAAATTGTCTGAGGCCGGTGTGTACCAGAGACATGACATGAATTCCTTGGTGTTGGACAGTTTTAGACGTTACCTGAAGAATCAGTTCAGTGAATTCACCGTAAAGCAGATGGTAAGCCAGATCTCCCTTTGGGTTGCTTGTATTGGATGACTCTCCCATACACGTTCCAACCACAAGTTGACATGGATTTACTTTCAGTTGAATAGTGTGTCTTGCTATCTGAATTTCATCAACCCAGATGAGATCTCCTTGGACTTTCTCAATGACCTGGAGAAGACCCAAAAATATGTTACCACCTACTTAGACACGAAGGTTTCTGTCAACACAATAAAAAGCCGCCTGAATCACATTCAGCATTTCATTAAGTTTGTGATCTCGGGAGACTTCCCGAATGACATAGATGAAGACAAGAAACAGGCCGCGGAGACTTTCCTGAAAGGACTAAGATGTTTGAAGGCGGATGTGAGACCAGTGTCCAAAAAAGATCCAAGAAAGCGGTAACTTCCACTCATCATGCAAGTATGAGGCTCCGACTTTGTCTTGGAAAATGGAACACTTAGCTATTTTTTTTAATTTTTTTTTCCAACACAGAACTGGGAAGGATCTGACCCCCAAAGAGTGTTGCAGGGTGCTCACCGTATCAAAACGTCTCGTCATGAACCTATTAGCACAGGCAAGATCAGGTTCTGAACTGGAGGTGAAGGATAAGATCTTGGTCTGGTATTACCTTGAGGCCTTGCTGGTCTTGAAGTATCTTTACAAACCATCTGTCCTTCACAATCTGACGGTAACATTCTTACTACTCTAGCGTACAGATTTCCGATAGACGCCCTGTTACCCTAATGTCCTTTTCCATCCATCTCTTACAGGTTAAAACTTGGCTCAAGAGAAAATACTACACACACCGTGATGGAAGGGTGACAAAGAAGGTGGCCATCATAGAAACGGGACGTAAAATCATTCTGCTGCAGCCTGAGGAAGAAAAGGTAGCTGTTCAACATTAGGGTTGAGCCGATCTTGAGATTTCAGGATCGATTTTAAAATCCGATTTCCGATCATTTTCCAGCCGATCGTGAAATTTGCTTGAACGCCGATCGAGATCTGTTCTTTCCCGATTGCTCAACCGTAGTCAATGCCTCTGTATGGGAAAAGTCACTTTTAGGCTTGAGACGATCTTGAGATTTCAAAATCCAATTTCTGATCATTTTCCAGCCGATCCCGATCACTTAACCCTATTCAACATCCATACACTGTAAGAATATATATCCACCCTTGTAAGGAGCGATTTAATTATCTTAGCTTTCTTGAGACTTGGGGTTAATTTATTGGCATTTGACTTACCAGACATAGATGTTCCACCTCTCTTGGCTGGTAGATTAACCAGAGAACCCAATTGTGGGTGCCCTTCCTTCAGAGAGTGTAACCTCAAATCCCTCCAGTGCTGATCTTAGTCAGTCTTGAAAGAGGGCCCTTCATCAACACCAATCGGTGTCAATTCATTCTGATGAAGCTAGAATTTTTTTCAGTAGCCCCCTCATCATCTCTGACCAATTGGTACCATTAGTTTAAGCATCCAATATGCTAATTAGGCTCCCTACTGTTATATGAGGATCCTGTAGTGGGCAGGGAAGACACAAGGACTGTCCATCTGACAGTAGGGGAGCATATTTAGCATATTGGGTGCTTAAAGGAGTATTCCCAATTCGCCTGTTCACCAACCTGCATGTTGTGTGCTCTGTTGACTTCCTGGATTTCTTGGTGAATTTTTGGGTGGGGTTTCACTTGCTGCCCACCAGACAAAGCCAGCTCTACTATCTCTCTTCATAGCAGTACATGTTTGCAGTCAGTAATGAGGGATGGTTGTAAGTAAATTAGCACAGTATCACTGGAAGATGCACAATATGACGCTGATGTAGCAGATAGGTGATGAGAATCCCAAATTTACCTGCTACAGGAACAACAGTCAGCTTGCAGTAAACTCTGTTTTAGGTCTGTGTTTACATACAGAGATAACAGACTCCCTGTCTCAGCCCTTATCAGCAAAATTCAATTAGCCGACCTGATAAGTGGGAGATAAACAACTCAGAAATACAAGCTGGTCCCGAGCGCTCAGCCTCCCTCCCCTCCTGAGAGCAGGGAGCTACGTTACTTGTCCTGGGCGGAGAGATAAGATCATCCCCAGATCTGTGGTTATGGAAACGCAGTGTAAACAATGAAGTGAATCAATTAAGTTACCAGCCAAACAAAGCAGTTTGGATGAAGCAATGTATTTAGGAAAAGTCTTAAATCCACATACGCTAGCAGTATAGATAGGATCCGTGAGATGGGACAACCCCTTTAAGCTACCATTTGCTCAGGAACGATGGGAGCTACAGAAAAAATTCCACCTGTGCTGGAATCAGTGGAGGAGTGGTTATTGAAGTGTGAAGAGTTGTAGTTGGTGGAGGTAGTGAAAGGTCCTATTTCAGTGGTGAGGTTCCTGTGACCACGATGGCCTCAGTGACCACATGTGCTTTTCTAAAATCTTTATAAGCTTAATATTGCTGTGACCGTACTGACCTGCAGAATACAGGTAATCTGTGCTACATTGTGAACCCTGTAAAAAAAAAAAGCCTATAAGAAAGTTGTACAAGTGCAGTTTTTCTCCAATTCCACCCCATTATGAATTTTTCTTCCCAGCTCCCTAGTACCTTTTACAGAATATTAAATTATATCATTACCAAGTACATTTTGTCCTGCAAACATTAGACCCCAATACGGCTCTGTGAACAAAAAAAAACGTTATGACTTTTGGAAGGTGTACAGTAAAAAACAAAAATTGAAACTGGAAAAATGGCTGCAACGGGAAGAGGTTAAACAAATATCGATTGGCTTGCTAAATGGTTGATCACCACTGCTTATAGCCTGACATCATGGGATGGTTTTCCATGGTCGTGACCAGGTATTGGCTGGATTTACCATCCTTAACGCTGCTCGGATAAAATGAATCTAGTATGGCAACTCACCTAAGCGAACCTTGGACCCATAAATCACACCGCCTTGTGAAATGGCCCTTAGGCCCTCCAGCCAGTACCCGATGTACTGCTTCTCCTTTCTTCAAGGAGCTGTAACTTTCGGGACAGCCTTTTTTTTCTGCACCATTATGAGACGACACCTGGTCTAACCTTTCTAAACAAAAAACTTTGAAGATCAGATTGGACCCCTCCCACTTGTCTGACAACATGCAAATAATGATAGAAAGTGCCGGAGAGTCTTTTCTTTATCAGTCAGTGATACCCTGGAAACTCGTGGATTTTCATGTAAGCATGGGTTGTAAACAGTGACCACTTTTCATTGGGTCAATGCGGCCAAGTCCATCTGAATGTAATACACCTATATACCACACCCTATATTATATCAACATATAGATTTTTTTTTTTTTTTTTTTACAAACTCCCTTTTTTTTTTTTTTACATTTACCCATTTTCAAGCAGATCTGTAACACAATACTTTTTTTTTTTTTTTTTCTTTCTTCAGCTTTTTGAGACTTACTTCAAGTTCATCAGGCCGGCTCCTGCAAAAATGGCCGAGCAATTTTTTTTGAACTCTAGGGGGCGAGCGACAACAAGTCTCTGTAATGATATGATCAGGTTCCACAAGAGGTAAGTGAACAGAACAGATGTGAATACCATGTTAGTACATTTAGTGTTTTTCTAGGTCACGGTTTTTATAGTCCAGCTGCAGACATTTGTTATTTTTGTATTTTTTGCCCCCCTCCTTCCTCCAAAAGCCACAACTTTTACTTCTTTTTTTTTTTCCATTCAAAGAGCTGTATGAGGGCTTATTTTTTTTGCAGGACACTTTGTACTTCATAATAGTACAATTGAATATGCTGTATAATGTACAGGGAAGCTAGAAAAAAAATTTCTGAATGGGGTAGAAACTTTTATGGCATTCAATTTGCAGCCAAAATGATGTGACTTATATTATTTCCTTGATACAATTACGTCAAATTTATTTATATATTTATATAATATATATATATATTTTTTTTTTTTGGTTAGGTTTTTACTGTGAAAAATAAAAAATTTAACATGACATAACCAATAACTTTTATTTTCTATTTCCATATATGGAGCTGTGTAAGGAGTCTTGTTTTTTGTGGGGCAAGTTGTGCTTTTTATTGACACCAGCTTGGGAATTTTTGTTGTTCTGATCAGTTTTATTTTTTTTTACTTTTTCTTTTTAGACCCTCTAGAGGGCTGATCACAAATACAATATATTACAGTACTAATATACTATATTGCAGTACATTGAGAAATCTATGGCAGCCTATAGTACGTATACTTATAGAAATCCTAAGCTTGGCAGCATTTAATAGGCTTCAGGCTGTCATGGAAATGGATGCCGCCCCCAGATCTTGCTCTGGGGAACAGAGATCCAGAAGAACATGGCGTAGCCCACTGGTGGTGCCTTGACTGAGGCAACTGAAAGGTTAAGGCCGGGTTCACACAGGGTTTTTCGGACCGGAACCTGAGGCGGAGGCTGCCTCAGGTACCTGTCCAAAATATGGGTAGCTGCGACTGGAGCCATCCAGTTGTGCACTGTGCTCCAGATTAGGCCCAAATGAATGGGCCAAGTCGGGGGGGGGGGGGGAGGTGTCTTCAGGCGGATGTCACGAGACTCCCGGTAAAAAGAACTGACCAGCTCCCAATGATTTCAATGGGAGCAAACGTTTTGTTCAGGATTTTGAGGCGGATATGGCCTCAAAATCCTGAGCAAAAAACCCCGTGTGATCTTGCCCTAATGCCTACGATCAGAGAGGACCCTGTTGCAGGCCTTGATGTCGGGTTGAGCCGACGGCCATGGGTTCACTCAGCTACTTAGCGTCCAGACATCAGCCATACTATTACAGAAGACGTTGGGAAGGGATTAAGGGAGTAGCCTAGGTGTTGACATGCTGGTTCTGATAATGTGAGCAGGTGGCTGGAACCAGTCCAGAACCCCATTGAGTCCATCATCAAAAACCCCCTGGGTCAGGTAAATTCATCTAAACTCTATGGACAAGCCCTTTAATAATCAGAGTAAGGCTAAGTTCGTGGGGTGGATAGAATCTGCCACAAAAAAATTCCACCTCCAGCCAGCAGAAACTGTTAGCATCCTCATTGATCTTCAGGTTGATTATGCCCAAACCTTCCATTGAAGTGCATTGGAGTAGAAAATCTGCAATGAATTTTTCATGGCAAGTCCCACTGTAGAATCCACAGTGTGAGGCTATTCTAAGGCTAAGTTCACACGGGAGTGGAAGCGAGGATTTTGACACAGAGAGTGATGCGGGGTCACAACACGACTGTCGTGGCTTCCTAGCAGGTTCAAATGAACAGGCCGACTCCGGAGGTTGCGGACGCCGCGGCTCGATGAGCCGTGGAAGCTGCCTGAAGAACGGGCAGCCCGTTTCTTTTTTCCGTGAGTGGCAGCATGTTGCTCACGGAAAAAAGCAGCCTGGCGATTTACATAGACCACCATTGGGATGGGGAGGCCCCCTTAGTGCCAGTGTGAACGAGCCCTACGGTTTTCTTTACTGGAGAGGAGTTTGAGGTTGCCCTGCTGAAGCCAAGCCTTGACTGTAAACTGTTGGTTTATACATGTGAGTAGCCTCAAATACATTGGGGCTAGCCAACTATGAGGCCATGTACCGCTGTGATTCAACCAACAGTGGTATTTTAATAAGGATCTGTCAATGTTCCTCTCCAGGCAGTGAGATATTTGATGGATATAAACCAAGGATTTAGTCTCAATGACTTGTAGACTTAGTGTTTTGGCTACGGCACTAAAGGCTCTTTTTACTTTTGTCAGGTTAGACCAGCCTTGTGTAACCGGGAGAGATGCGAGACTTGCTTTTAACAAGTGGGTGTGGGACAATCTCTCGAAAGAAGACAGAGACACTGTCAAATACTTTATGAGCTACAATGTGAAAAAAAAGATTGACATGAGCAAGATGATGAAGGCCATGTCCATTCTGAGCAACCTTACAGATGTCAATCACAAAGAGAGCTCCGAGTAAGAGTCCACAGACAGTCCTGTCCTCATTATATGCCATATAGTCGCTGCTGGGTGACTTGCATGTCCGTTTATCTTCATAGAACTTCAAGAAGTAAGAAGAGGAGTAGGGCAGAAAGAGGAGAAGAAGAGGAAGAACGCAACGAAGAGGGAGGAGAGGAAGAAGAGGTTGAGGAAATGCTTGCGAAGGAACGATGCTACAAGAAGCTGCTTGAAAGCCATCCTATTCTACTTGATTCTCATCCTCCAACCATAGAGACCTGTCTACAGATCACCCAGAAACATGCCCATTACCTCGCATACAAATGGAGCGCGATGCAACTCAGGAATCGGATGAAAAAGGTCATCGGTAAGATTTTATTGCTGTGATATTTCACGTGCCGGTCGATTTATTTTTATTATTATACATTGGTATTGTAGTTTTTGAATATGCTCATAAAAGGATAGTCAAGTGATCGTCAGTGAGGTAGTGGCAAGCTAAGATCCGAGGGATGAAACCTGGGCGTGTTCATTTTATAGATGGGTGTGAATCCCAAAGGTGCGATACATCAGACATTTATAAGGTATCTTGAGGATCTACCATAAATGTCTTTCGTAGGAAAGCCCCTTTGATGTCACATGGACCATAGGACGGTACATATAATCAGCCGGGCAGTGTTAACATCACACGGTTTTACGAAACTTATTCAGTAACTCACAGTTCAACTTGCCAAATGGGTGCAAAACTAACACAAGAGGTATAATCTACATGGGCACTGTTCTGACTCTGCATATATAGGGACATCACTACGCAGAAGGACTAGGCAATTAATCGAAAAACATCAACTTGGAGAGAGAAGTGGGATATATATTTACAAAAAAATCAGGGCACTCACCAGCCAGTAGTAAAATTCACCAAACTTTAATAATCTTCCATAAAAATAGGTCCTTGAACAGCATTTACAGACGGGGGTAGGGTAGATGGAATGTAGAAGAAATGAAGCGACGACCGTTTCGTGCTAAATGCACTTCATCAGGCTTCATCAGGGAAGCCTGATGAAGTGCATTTAGCACGAAACGGTCGTCGCTTCATTTCTTCTACATTCCATCTACCCTACCCCCGTCTGTAAATGCTGTTCAAGGACCTATTTTTATGGAAGATTATTAAAGTTTGGTGAATTTTACTACTGGCTGGTGAGTGCCCTGATTTTTTTCTATTTTTTTGCACTATATTGGACTATTTGTTTAACAGTGAGCACCACCTGAATGCCAGATCATCTAGTTTGAGATCCAGTGATTTGGTGTATGTTCACACCCACAGAACGGTGCCGCCGCTTTTGAACTTTTTTGCATTTTGTTGGATATATATTTACCCCTTTAGGGCCCGTTCACACAGGCACAGAGGGGGCGGATTATGGCGCGTAATCCATGTCATAGTCCACCCCCTCACAATGGTGGTCTATGGAGACCGCCGGGCTTCCCTTTCTTCAGGCAGATTCTGCGGCTCGGTGAGCTGCGGCGTCAACCTCCGGGGTCGGCCCATTTATTTGAGATGACTCCGGGGGGGAAGCCCCAACAGTCATGGCAGGCGGGTTTTGACCCGAGAGTGCCAAAACCCGCTATACCGCCCAACCAACCCCCCCCCCCTCTCTGTTTTTTGTAGATAACTTCAGCTCTGCCCCCACTGAGATGCAGGTGTCGGAGTACCTAAAGGAACAAGGCTGGGACACAAATGTGCCAAGATCCAGCGACATTGTACAAGACTGGTGGTCGCTTGACTGCCAACGAAAGCAAGATAGCCAGCAGTACATTGAGGCCATGGTCCAGTCACAAGAATGGAGAGGACTCGTGATTGTGGAAGACAATAACAATTGCGGATACTCCCTAAAGACCACCCAGGTCTTTAAAAAAGCAGACCTTGTGTGTGATTACCATGGAGTCCTAATGGAGGAGAAAGATGAGGAGGAGATCCAAAAATCACTGGAGGACGAAATGCGCTACGTCTTATTCTTCGAGGAAAAAGGGAAGAAAAGGTGCCTCAATGCGGCGAAGGCTCCCTGCGAGTGCCACCCGCACATGGCGTCCACCTTCGGGAGGCTCATAAACCATTCCCATAAACAAGGCAATGTAAGACCTGTCCTAAAATATGTCCAAGATGGGAAGAGGCCCGTCATATTGTTTGAGGCTAAAAAAGACCTTCCCCCGGGCACAGAACTGCTTTTTAGTTATGGCGTCTGAGTGAGATCTTTAGGCCGAATTTCACCCGGACTTTGTATCTAGCTGTAGTTTTTATATGTATGACAGTCCCCTTATATTCTATGTGTGCTATATATATTATTATATTTAATAAAGTTTGATTAATAAAAAGTTTGCTATTTATTGAACTAATCCAGACTAATCCAGCCATTTCTGTAAATTCTTTGAGAATTGGATAATGGAGCACCATTATGGGTGACGTCAGACCCAATAGGTGGGTAGGGATGTCTGAGCTTCAAATCGCCTTAACAAGATCTCCTGTGGGGGACTTCAGGGTCCTAATGGTGGAGAAGATGTCCTGGTGACCAAGAAATGTATCCGATCCCTATAGTTCCACAGCCCAACTTTGACTACATAATTGGCCGACAACCATGGTGAGAGAGACCCAGAAAAACTCCAATTCGTTGTAAATCTAGTGATCGATTCCCATGAAAGTCATTTATGGAGCAAACCTTATATCTAATTATTATACAATATTGACAACTGTAAAATATAATTTAGAGTTGGTAACTTTTTTCCAAATCCACCCAACAATGTCTTTCGATTCCAACTCCACAGACCTGGGTCCAAGTTGCTCCGATGGTGGGATTTCCCCATCTAATGTGGATTCCCACTGAAACTCATCCATGGGAAACATTTCAACTATTTGTTGTGCTCCGAGATTACTTATCTAATGTCCATACGAGGGGACCCCAATGGTGAAAGGGACGGGGGCCAGCCAGCGAATATGGCGATGTGGTCTTATGCGTTATTGTGGACGCTCATGATTTATGTTCTTCTCAGGATTGTTCCGGTCTTTTGTCCACCAATAACAAAGCAGATGGGTATCGACACTCTAGAACATTTTGGAATTTCTTTGAGTCCTATTTGTTATGATGATGTGGTGATGGATTGTTGCGGTAAGTATATTTTCCATAGGTGTTACTCTATATCCACAATACACATCTCAGGGAAGAAGTGATTACACCCATTCAATTGTAGATAAACTCATTTATAGGTAAATGAACAAACCAAAATGCCCTTTGTTAGGGGTTTCCTTTCCTCTAGGAGGTCACCATAGAAGACCAGTCAGGCTAGACCTCACGGCTGTGGGATGGTTGAACATGTTGTGGGAAGTTCCTATATTCACCTCATCAAAATTTTTGTTCTCTAACAATCTGCCTATATAGTCGGGGAGCACAGGCCAAGCTCTGTCATGTTTGGTATGTCTGGACTTGTAAAAACATTCGGCATGTGATTTCTGTAGGAGGCATCCACATACAGTTATGGCCCAGTCCACAGATAAGCAAACCATTGCTGACTTGTTTGGTGTAATTAGCCAGCCCAGGTCAAAGGTGGGTCGGGTCCCATAAAGGGGCTGGGTTAAGCTTGCTTAAAAAACTGGGCCTAGACAATGGGGTCAGATACCTGAAAGAGCAATGGAGATCAAAATCACTAACTAGGGGCATCCAGTCGCGGCTACCCATTTTTGGACTGGAATCTGAGTCAGCCTCCACGTCAAATTCTGGTCTGATCTTCGCAATGCAGTAAATATGACCTGATAACTCTATTTTGTGGGTTGGTACAATCAACCAAATTTATAGTTTCTTGTTTTTTTATGCGGGGATGCTTAATTTTTTTTACATTTTATATGTAATTTAGGGAAAGTGGGTGAATTAAACATATTTTTAATTTTCTTTTTTTTAATAGCCCTTAAATCTAACCCTTCTTTTATATTTTGGACGTTGAGCCGTTTAGGAGCAATATGGCGGCACCAACATGCCACTGCCGTTTAATGCCTTTGTCACAGTTGTCTAAAGGGTTAACAGTTTCTGAACCCCTGGTATACATGACATCATGATGTAATTATATGTAAGGAGTGTATGCCTACATGTTGAATAGGTTATGGGGATATTGTCACTCCCTAAGGAGAGACCACCTTCTCAGGAGTGTGGAGTGTTACAAAAAGTCATTTTAGCTCCACTGGGGGGATTATGGGTAAACTATGCAAATCTGTTTCCCACTCCTTAGGGAGTGACATTATCCCCATAACCTGGTCTAGAAGTCTCTCACCGTTGCCAAGTCAGTTTTCCCTAGCTCAAGAACATCCACCGAATCCACTCCTTCCTCACCTCGGAAACTACCAAGATGCTCGTCCAGGCCCTTATAATCTCCCGCTGAGACTACTGCAACACCCTTCTGCATGGACTCCCGGCAAACACCCTCGCCCCCTTCCAGTTCACCCTAAACTGCGCTGCTCGCTTAATCCACCTCACCCCCCGATCTTCATCGGCTGCTCCCCTCTGCCAGTCCCTCCACTGGCTACCTATAGCCCAGCGAATAGATTTCAAGCTACTAACACTAACATACAAAGCCATCCACAACCTGTCCCCTCCATATATCTCTGACCTTATCTCCCGCTACCTGCCCACACGTAACCTCAGATCCTCGAATGACCTCCTACTCCGCTCTGCTCCCATCCGCTCCTCACACAACCGTCTCCAAGTTTTCTCCCGTGCATCCCCCAGACTCTGGAACTCCTTACCAAGACACATAAGACTGACCCCCACAATCACAGGCTTCAAGAAGGCCCTGAAGACTCCCCTATTCAGGAAGGCCTACACCCCCCAATAACACTATCACCGCACTGCCATCTGTACAGTCTCCCCCTCTCCTTCTATTTCTCCCCCTTCCCTCATAGATTGTAAGCCCTCGCGGGCAGGGCCCTCTACCCCACTGTGCCAGCCGATCACTGTCAGTATTATATCTACCTGTATATTTTGTGTATTGTATGTAAACCCCCAAATGTAAAGCACCCTGGAATTAATGGTGCTATATAAATAAACAACAATAATAATAATAGGCTGTGCTGAAGAGATCCAACCAGATCGAAACAGTTCTGTCCACAGCTGGGATACTGACTTGGGAAAATCCCTCATCATTGCAGTAAAGGCTTGTTGGAAAGTCGGGCATGATGTTCGAGGGAGCTTCCCCTAGAAAGCAGCAAACAGAGGCACTGTTTCCCTATTTACATCTTGGAAAACAGATTTGCATATTTTTCCCATACATGTCGAATACGAATACCTATTTATGTCTTCAGGCAAAGTTCTGATGAAGAGGATGAGCCTGAAAACCAAGATGACATAGCAGATGGTGAATCCAGGGTCTACTCTGTACAAAAGAATTTGGCTGAGGCCGGTGTGCACCAGAAGCATGACATGGACTCTTTGGTGTTGGACAGTTTTAGGCAGTACCTGAAGAGTCACTTCTCTGAATTCTCCATAAGCATGATGGTAAGCCTGAACTTCCGACAGGTGGCATGTATTGGTTGACTCTTCTATACACATTCAATCCACAAGTTTACTCCATGAACTTACTTTTAGGTGGATAATGTTTCTCGCTATCTGTATTTTATCACCCAACAACATGATTATCAACATGAGATCTCCGTGGATTTCCTCAACGACCTGGAGCAAACCCATAAATTTGTCATCACCCAATTAGACTTGAAGGTCTCTCCACAGACAACTAAAAATTACCTGCAACATCTTCGGCATTTCGTCAGGTTTGTGATCTCGGGAGACTTCCAGAATGACATAGATGAAGACCTGAAACAGGCCGCAGAGACTTTCCTGGTAGGACTAAAAGATGTCATCGAGGATCTGAAACAGCTGTCCAAAAAAAAACCCAAAAAAGTGTAAGTGCCACCCATTATTCGACATCGCCGACCTTGTGGTCATGGAAATGATGGCATTTAATATAACAACTTTTCAACTTCCCAGATCTCTACCAAAGGATCTGACCCCCAAAGAGTGCTGCAGGGTGCTTACAGTGTCATGACCTCAAACTGGATGCGAAGGATAAGATTTTGGCCAGTCATTACCTTCAGGCCTTGCTCATCTTACAATATCTTTACAAACCATCTGTCCCTCAAAATCTGACAGTAAGTTCTTGTTCTTCCAGCCTATAGACTACTGTTAGATGGCCTGTTATACCTTATCTAAGGTCCTTGTTACATTTGTTATAGGTAAAGGAATGGCTCGAGAGAAAATACTACACACACCGTGACGGAGAGACCACAAAGAGGGTGGCCGTCATAAGAACTGCACAGACCGTGGTTCTACTGCAGCACGAGGATAAGCAGGTAAGTGTCCAACCTCCATACACTTCTCAATTTTCCATTTACGTAGTCATGTGAGGGCTTGGTTTTTATGTGACAAGTTGTATTTCAATATGGTACCATTTATTATTTTGTACAATCTACTAGGCAGTGGGGAAAAAAAATCAGAATAGGGTGGAAATTTAAAAAAAAAAAAATAATGCAGTACAACTATTTTCTTATTTTTACAGCTTCCACTGTATGGTAAAAAGCATGTTCGCTTTATTCTGGGGGTCAGTACGAGCTCGGTGATACCAAATTCATTTATTATTTTTCACGTTTTCAGAATTTTACAAAAATTCTAAATTTGGGAAAAAAAAAAAGAAACATTTTTTTGAATCTCCATATTCTGACACCAGTAACTTTTTTTTTTATTCTTCAGTGTACGGAGGTGTCTAAGGTGTCTTTTTTTTGCCGGACAATGTGTAGTTTTTATTGACATGGTGGGAAATGTATGTTCAGATCACTTCTTATTCCATTCTTTTAGAAAAGGAAAATTGGTGAGAAAATGTCAATTCAGCCATTTCTTTTTCCTGCTACGGCGTTTATTGTATGGACAATAATAGTTTGGGCATTTTTGGATTTAGGGATGCCTAATGTGGTTATGTTTACTTTCATTTATTTATATGTGATCTAGGGAAAGGACTTTAAAAATGTTTCTTTTTTTTTTTTTTTTAGCTCCTAACAGTCTTGAACCTGCGATCTTCAGATCGCTTGTGCCATAGACTGCAATACTATTGGTCTGCTTTTTTCTGGACAGTTTGGTACCTGCCCCAATATGAGCTATCTTTTGGTCTGCTCTCTCTTCTTGGAGACACCCAGTTTCACCGTTCTAAACATCGTCAGATTGAAACCCTTTCGCTTGACTCTGACGACATGCAAGTAATGGCTGAAGGTTCCGGAATCAGTCAGATACCAATTGTTTTATTTAAAGGGGCTCTATCAGCAAAATTTTGCTGTATGAGCCCCACATATGCGTGAATAGCCTTTAAAAAGGCTATTCAGGCACCGCTAATCTTATTTTAACACCCAACACACACACACACACACACCGTTTTAAAATAGAACTATAAAAACATATATGTAAATCATACCTTAGTGTGCACCCTGGGCGGTCGTGTACGATTCGATGTCATCTTCTGGCACACCTACCTCTTTCTTCTTCTTCTTTCGGCGATGCCCTCCGGTCCTGGCTCTTCCCCGGCTCCATCGTCGTCTTCTTACGGCGGTTCAAATACGATTGGTTCAAATCCAGCTCGTGCGCATTAGCGCTCCCTCCGGAGCTACTGCGCACGCTCCAGCGTCATTTTTCTCAGTGGCAGTGCGCATGCGCCGGATTTGATCCTGAAGAAGACCCATTCCTGAAGAAGATGATGGTGGCGCTGGAGAGTTCTCTTGCAGCATTGGGGATACCCCCAGTGCTGTTTGAGCGCTGGGGCCCACCCCCAGTGCTGCAAGATAAGGGTGCATGCACACTACATAACGCCGGGCGTGTATGAGAGCCGTACACGCCGGCGTTACAGCAGGGCTGCCGAACACTTCCCATTCACTTCAATGGGAGCGCTCGTAACAGCGGCGTTTACGAGCGCTCCCATTGAAGTGAATGGGAAGTGCTCGGCAGCCCTGCTGTAACGCCGGCGTGTACGGCTCTCATACACGCCCGGCGTTACGTAGTTTGCATGCACCCTAACTCATTTGCATACCGACAAAAACTGGGATATATACCGAGCGGCGACGTGGAGAAGACATCTAAAGGTAGGAGAAGAATAGCCTTTCTTAAGGCTATGTGGTAGGCAGAAAAAAATGAGTTTTAATGATAGGATCCCTTTAACAAGGATCCACCTGGGGAACTTCAGTGAACTAGTCAGGGAGAGATTGTGCTAGAGACCAAGAACTGTCTCGGCTCCTCAAGATTAGATATTTCTGACTGTTCCTGCCCATGGTGTCGCAGAATGTGTGGTTCTAATCTCCTATACTTATGGTACAGTAAGTCAGAATAATTGAAGGTGATTTCTGGGTGAAAAATATTGATATTGATATTCCGCTTCTCCGAGTATCAATAAGCCAACCTCACCACTTTCCTGAAAAGGGGTTATGGTGTGGGTGGAGTCACATCAGATGTATGAACATTTTCCACCAATTTACCAGCATGAATGATTCCTCAACTCTACGCCAGGTATGATTGGGTGTAGATTATAGTTCAGTTGGAAGGCCCCACCGGTGGATGTGCCTGATTTTATGGTAAGGCGCGAGTCAGGGTTTATCAAGACTGATGTACTAAATGCCGGACTAGGTAAATCTGCCCCTTTGTGTCTGGAAGTCATAATATTTGGTGTACCCTCAGTTTGGGAAACGTAACTCTACCTGAAATAGCTAGACCAAACACTGTGGATAGAGCTCATTGGAAGTGATGTAGTCCTCAGAGAGAAAGTCCACTTGCACCGGACACCTCAAGCCTCTCAAACTTCTTCAAGGGAGGTGTCTTAACCCTTAAGTGTCTATCATAATGATATGTGTATGATAGTGGTGTATGATAGACACCATGATAGTACTTAAGGGTTAAGTTGGGTGTACGGTTTCTCAGCTTACCCAGTTCCAGCTCAAAGACCAGCGCTGGTGAGGTCTTATATTCCGGCACTGTGTCTTCTTGCAGGTTTTGATCTGGTCACTAAGACTTATAACAGACTGATGCTTCCTATTCAGTGCAATCTTGACCGGTTGCAGACAGTCCACCTTAGGCTGGGTTCACACAGGGATTTTAGGACTGGATATTGACGCGAAGGCCGCCTCAGAATCCAGTCCCAAAAAACGGCTAGCTGTGACTGGATGGCGATGCAGTGCACCGGCATCCAGTCGCGACATTCCGCTCCAGATTAGGCCCAAATGAATGAGCCTAGTTAGAAGAGGAGTGTCGCGTCAGGAGGGCAAGTTGCTTCTTTCCAGGAGCGGCACAAAACCGCTCGCGGAAAAAAGAAGTGAATGGCTCCCATTGAAGTCAATGGGAGGCGCTTTTTTGGACGGGATTCTGAGGTGGCTTCCAGTCCAAAAACCCCAGTGTGTACTCAGCCTTACAGACACAATCGATTCAAACCTTAGCTAGGCCATTTAACCCAAAGACGCGTCTTGTCTACCAATCTCCAAACATGGTAGCAATGGTCAATTTTTAATAAAACATGAATGTTGGTATTTCTGTAAATACTCATTGTAGAGTTTCAAGGTCGTACCTCATCTCCTGAATTTAATGTCCCCAGAACCAGCATATCAACCCTACAGAGAGATAGGTTAAGGTCACCTGAATCAAACAGTGTTTTCCCATTATGAATCGCTCCCTCCCTTGCCAATATATCATCATTTTTGTCAAATGTATACAAATAAGCTCTATGGAGCGGTGAGGACATTGTCGTTGGCAGGTGCGTATATCATCTCAACTGGCCCTGAGTTCTGTTGCACTAGTGCTGCTCATATCGGCACAGTACTGCTGTGATACTCGGCTGGAGTGTGTCACGTGTACCACGCGTACACCAATATGAACAGTGGTGAGTGTTACAGAACTCGGGATCAGATGAGTGTAGGTGTATCTCATTAGGAAGAGACATTGGTACAGGGACTTATTAGACCGTGCATGCCCTGCTAAGAATTCTGGGTAAGGAATTTGCTCACTCTTTTTCACTACTGAGGTTTAATTTGCATATTCCTTGCTGCAGTTACTGTATGTCTCAGGCCTCGCTCACATCTGCGTTGGTATTCGTCCGCATGAGGAATACCGAACGCATTTGAAAGCGGTGTGCAGTGAAAATACACGGACTTCATAGACTGTAATGGGGTCCATGTGTATGCCGCGAGATCTCCGCAGGGAACATGTGAACAGAAAAGTTCTTTACAACCTACTTTCCTGTCTGCATGTTTCGTGCGGAGATCGCGCGGCAAGCACACGGACCCCATTATAGTGCGTTCGGTATTCCGTTCGGGGGATCCCCATGCGGACTCCCTGAACAGAATATCAAATGCAGATGTGAACCAGGGGTCAGGCAGATACTGTATGTTAATGATTACAGATGTGGTCTATTTGGACATGTATAGCATTCTGCCAATCAACACTGGTTCTGCATCGAACCTTAAACTTCGAACAGCTAGTAGTGTTCGATCGAGTACGAGTATTTCGAATACCGTAGTATTTGATCGAACACCTACTCGATCGAACACTACTCGCTCATCTCTAGTTAGGAGGTGTTGCTGGTTACATGAGGGAACGCACAATAGGCAAACAGTCTCCAGACTGCCCAGACAGATTACCAGTGGTGAGGATGGTTTGATATGACGACAACTAGGAGCCGCTCCCACAGCTTCCATGTCGTCCATTCACACACAGGGGGCACCTTAATTACACACCCTTGTCGTTGCCTGGATCATTTCTAGACACTTAGCCAAAAAAAATTTGTATCACAGTATAGTGAATAGGATTGTTTTTAAAATCCAATCTCCGATTAGTAAAAAAAATCCCATTAACTTGCATTGGGATCGGAATTGGGATCGAGATCGGGTTTGAATGAAAAATGATCGGAAAACGGATTTCAAAATCGATCCTGAAAAGTCAAGATCGGCTCAACCCTAATAGCTAATTCTCCACATTGCGGAACGCAGATAATCATGGAGGTCTCCAGATTGCAGTTGCTTACAATCCTGGTCATTGCAATGGGATGTCAGCTGTATACCATGAATGTGAAGTGTAGAGATTCTTATTTCTACACTTCTCATATTTGACCACTAAAATTAGGATTGACGCTAGGTTCACACCAGCGTTCTTCTTTCCGTTCTGTGCTTTCCGTCTTCTGCATGCCAGAAGTCGGAAAGCACAGACCGGGTCCGGCGGTGAGCGTTTTATGCTTTGCGAAACCGGATTTTTTTATCCGGACACAGAGTACTGCATGTCCGACTCTGTGACCGGATTATAAAACCCGGTTTCGCGGCAGAGAGCATAAAACGCTCACCGCCGCTCACGGCCGGACATCTCTCTCACCCATTCAAATGAATGGGTGAGAGAGACTCCTGCAGGTTTCCGTCTCCTGCCTCTGTTTTAGGCAGGAAACGGAAACCTGCAGAACGGAGTTCACAACGCAGATGTGAACGAGCCCTTAGTAGAAATTATTAGTAGAATCCTAAAACATTCCAATAATTTTTTTATTTTTCCATTCATAAAATTGGGCTTATTTTTTGTGGAGCAGATTGTATTTCATGATGGTGCCATTTAATATTCACTATTAGGTACTGGGAATCAGCAAAAAATTCATAATGGGACGGATTTACAAAAAAACACATTTGCACCATTTTCTTATAAGGGTCCATTCACACGGAGTAACGCCGGGCGTACTTTCTGCTTATTTTTACTGGCGTAGAAATGCGAGTGCGTTTATGCGAGCAAAAAACGCAGCGTTAACGCGACCCTCGCATTTCTATGCCAGTAAAAATAAGCAGAAATTACGGCCGGCATTACTCCGTGTGAATGGACCCTAAGCTTTGTTTTTATGGAATTCAATGTTTTACCAATATTTTGTTGGCTGTTAAGATTACACTTTGACACCTTATTGCACCTATTAATCTAAAACTTAAAAGAAAAAAACATATTCTGATAGCTATAACTTGCTATAACCAAAACCAAGACAAACCAAAACAAAAAAACAAACAAAAAAACAAACAAAACCAAAACAAACAAAACCAAAAACAAAACCAAAAACCGAAACCAAACAAAATCAAAAACCAAGACCCAAAACCAAAACCAAACAAAACCAAAACCAACAAAAACCAAAACCAAAACCAAACAAAAACAAAACAAAACCAAAAAACAAAACAAACCAAAGCCAAAAACCAAAACAAAACCAAATAAATCCAAAAACCAAAACAAACCAAAAACCAAACAAAACCAAAACCCCAAACAAACCAAAACAAAAAAACAAAACCAAAAACCAAAACCAAACAAAACCAAAGCCAAAACCCCAAACAAAACCAAAGCCAAAACCCCAAACAAAACCAAAACCAAAAACCGAAACCAAACAAAATAAAAAACCAAGACCCAAAACCAAAACCAAACAAAACCAAAACCAACAAAAACCAAAAACCAAAAACAAACAAAAACAAAACAAAACCAAAAAACAAAACAAAACCAAAGCCAAAAAACAAAACCAAACCAAATAAATCCAAAAACCAAAACAAACCAAAAACCAAAACCAAACAAAACCAAAACCCCAAACAAACCAAAACTAAAAACCGAAACCCCAAACAAACCGAAACCAAAAACCAAACCAAAACCAAACAAAACCAAAGCCAAAACCCCAAACAAAACCAAAACCAAACGAAACCAAAACCAAATGGTGTAGGTTTCAAAGAACCATTGCACCAACAAGTTGAAAACGTGGGCCATGTGTGGACCGTGTTTGAGTCTGGCAAGCTCCAGATCTGCTACCAGGTTCCGGCCATTATCACAGGTGCAAAAATGCCAGGCACCAGGTGTAGCAGGGAAAGAAACATTGCCATCTCAGCCAGGATGGCATCCCTGACCTCGGAGGCACTGTGCTGTCTGTCCCCCAAGCTGATGAGCTTCAGCACGTCCTGCTGACATCTCCCCACGCCAGTGTTACAGCGTTTGCCGCTAGTAGCTGGGGTGGAGGTTGCAGCGTAGTAGGCTTTCAGTGAAATCCTGCCATGAATTTTGGGCTGGGAGAGGAGATAGGCCACCCCAGTTTGCACCCCGGGACCAGACTCCACTATATTCACCCTGCCTGTCATTCAAGATAAGCAGCATCCCTGACCACAGGCGCTTGTCCATGTGTTGGTGGTCAAGTGGACCTTGCAGCAAAGCGCAGAGCTCTGGGCCCGACTGATGTTATGGGACACATGCAGGTGCAAGGCAGGGACAGCACACCAAGAGAAGTAGTAACGGCTAGGCCCAGCATAGGGAGGTTCCCCAGCTGCCATCTGGTGATGGAAGACCTGGGTATCCAGAAGCCTAAACGCCAACATCTCCAGGGCCAGAAGTTTTGAGATGAGGTCATTAAAGGCTTGGGCATGTGGGTGGCTTGCGCTGTACTTCTGCCTGCAAGGAAATGCCAGGGAAATGGGGAGTGGCTGGGAAGAGGTGCATGATGGTGCAGGCCATGCTGGATGCTGTGCTTGCTGCCTAGAGTAGGTTGGTCCAGGGTTCTCTTACAGCTAATTGCCAAGGGAACTCAGATGAACAGCACTGAGGCCAACTCCTCTGACATCCCAAGGGAACTTCACAGGACATGTGTATTGCAGAAAAACTTATGAGAAAATAAGTGTAGGGCACAGAGAGATTGGAGAGGACAGAGCTGGGGTCGGCCAGGTACTCCCACAACATGCGCCTATACTTGTCCCTCCTGGTGACACTAGGCCCCTGAGTGCTGGTAATTTGTCCAGGGGGGCCATTAACGTGTCCCAGACCTAGGAATAAGTCTTCCAACAGGGTAGAGTTTTGCATGCCTTTGCCTCTACCCACTGTTTTTGCTGCTTAGCTTCCCTCCACATCTACACTGCTTTCGCCCCTAAACATCAACCCAGTTTATGCCTCTGCTTCTACCCTGTTTTTTTTGTTGAATTAGCTTCCCTCCACATCTACACTGCTTTCGCCCCTAAACATCACCCCAGTTTACACCTCTGCTTCTACCCAGGTTTTTGGTTGATTTAGCTTCTCTCCACATCTACACTGCTTTAGCCCCTAGACATCACCCCTGTCCATGTGGGGTCGGTGGCCTCGTCATCCACCAACTCCTCTTCCAATTGCGCACTGTCCCCTTACTACAAACTGCACATGACCACAGCTTTCCCTGATGGCAACTGTGTCTCATCATCCTTACTGAGGTCCAGAAACGTCGGTGGCGGGTCCACAACCACAAAATTGGAAGGAAATAGCGGATGCTGCAGTATTTCTAACACCTGTTCCTGGTGCTCGGGCCTGGTCTGTGTTGTACCCTGCATCCTGCTTAACGCAGCTGCCATATCGGGAGTTGTGATGAGCGCATGCTAATGTTTCGTGTCCACGATGGGATAGGATTTCACATAAGTCTGCCACCCATGGCCACTCATGGTTGAGCAACTGAGGGAGCTTACTTTGACGAACCCTAGGGTTTTGCAGTTGGAACTCCATCAAAGGTCTGTGCTGCTCACACACTCTGCTCAAGAGATGATATGTTTAGTTCCAGCAGTGTGGAGACGTCGCACAACAGCCGTTGTTCGGGCAGATTCCGCGTTGTAGGAGTGCATAGAGGCTAGCGGCAGCAACTATAGACTTTCAAAACTATCCGCACAAGCGCAGCACAAATGACGGCACATGACAGAGGTGGTAAAGTTGCTCTTTTTGAAGCCCCTACTCAGTTTAGCATTGCAAAGTGTGCAAACCACACTCAGTTTGTCCTCGACCTATACATTTGATATATACACACATATATATCAAATCAAATCAAAAAAGCTTTATTGGCACGTCCGAATAGGTATTGCCAAAGCTAGTAAAGTGTGTGGGGGGGGGAGTTGGATTTGGGTGGGTATGGGGGGGTGGGGTGGATGATTTGGGGTATAACAGTCCATGGAGTCTCATCTTCCTCTTAGTTGGTGATCGCTATATGGGGAGGTGGGGTGGGGCAGGGCGGTTGGTTTGGGGTATAACAGTCCGTGGAGTCTCATCTTCCTCTTCGTGGGTGACCGCTATATGGGGAGGTGGGGGTGGGTGTATTGGGATAAATATAACAGTCCGTGGAGTCTCATCTTCCTCTTATTTGGTGACAGTTGGACACGTATTGGGGAGCGATCTCCATAGTGGCCTCTTCTTCTCCCAGTAGAATGTAGAGTTTCCTCTTCTTGTCTGCAGATATGAAGTCTGGGATGTGGGCAGAGAGTCTTTGGTAGTAGACGGCCCTCACAGCTGAGTATTTGGTGCAGTGTAGCAGGAAGTGGGTCTCGTCTTCTAGGGCCCCCTGGTCACAGTGCTGGCACAGTCTGTTCTCCCATGGCTTGTACGTCTGCCTGTATCGCCCCGTCTCTATCTCTAGGTTGTGGGCGCTCAGTCTGTACTGGCTCAGGGTCTGTCTGTGCTTGGGGTGGCGTATTCTCTCCAGGTAGATGGCCATGGTGTAGTCCCTTTGTAGGGATTGGTACACAGTGAGTTTCTTGGAGGTATTTATTTTGTTTCTCCATTCTTCAATGTACCGCTCTCTGTTTGCCTCTGTGGTCGCCTTTATTTCAGCCTTGGTTATCATCTGTTGGTGTTTTTGGTTTGGTGGTTGTCTGTTTGGTTGGTGAGTGTCTGGTTTGCTCAGGTGGCTTAGCCAAGCTTGGTGGTGGTAGGAGTCAGGCTTGCTCCCCTGGATGTGTGCCTGGAAAGCTAGCGCCCTCTTCTGTATGGTGAGCCATAGGGGGAGTCTGCCTAGCTCTGCCCTGCAGGCTATGTTGGTGGTGTTGTGATGGACATGGAGCAGGTATTTGCAAAACTCCAGGTGGAAGTTCTCTGTTGGGCTGGAATCCCACTTTGACTGGTCTGGGTAGTTGGCTGGGCCCCAAACCTCGCTGCCATAGAGAAGGATCGGGGAGATGACTGCGTTAAATATCTTCAGCCAGACCCTCACCGGTGGTTTGAGGTGGTACAGTTGTCTTCTGATGGCGTAGAAGGTTCTGCAGGCTTTTGCTTTCAGGGTTTCTATTGCTGCTTTGAAGCTTCCTGATTGGCTGAACTCCAGCCCCAGGTAGGTGTAGCTGTTGGTTTTCTCCAGTGTGGAGCCGTTCAGTGTGAATTGTGGGGTGGAGGCTTTATTGTGGCATATATATGTGCGTGTGTGTGCATATATATGTGTGCGCGCACATATATATGCGTACACATATATATGTGCCCCACCCTGTATATGCGCACACATACATATGCGCGCACATATACTGTATATATGTGCACATATATATACACGCACATATACAGGGTGGGGCGCATATATATGTGTGCGCATATACAGGGTGGGCCATATCAGACACAGAATCGGCAGTGCTATCCTGTTTCTTATTTTTTATATTGAATAAATAATTGCGTTATCAGCTGCTAAAATGTGTATACATTTTTTGGGACACCTTGCAAATGCATATGTGTGCGCATATACAGGATGGGGCGCACATATATATGCGCACACATATATATGCGCCCCACAATGTATATGCGTGCACATATGTATATGTGCAGATATACAGGGTGGGCCATATCAGACACAGAATCGGCAGTGCCATCCTGTTTCTTATTTTTTTTATATAGAATAAATAAATACATTTTTTGGGACACCCTGAACATATATATGCGCGCGCATATATATGCGCGTGCATATACAGGGTGGGGCGCACATATATGCGCGCGCATATATATGCGCGCGCATATATATGTGCGCGCATATATATGTGCGCGCATATACAGGGTGGGGCGCACATATATGCGCGCGCATATATATGTGCGCGCATATATATGTGCGCGCAGATATACAGGGTGGAGCGCATATACAGGGTGGAGCGCATATACAGGGTGGAGCGCATATATATGGTGGGCCATATCAGACACAGAATCGTTAGTGCCATCCTGTTTCTTATTTTTTATATTGAATAAATAAATACATTTTTTGGGACACCCTGCGCATATATATACAGGGTGGGGCGCATATATATATGCGCGCACATATATATGCGCGCACATATATATGCGCGCACATATATATGCGCGCACATATATATGCGCGCACATATATATGCGCGCACATATATATGCGCGCACATATATATGCGCGCACATATATATGCGCGCACATATATATGCGCGCACATATATATGCGCGCACATATATATGCGCGCACATATATATGCGCGCACATATATATGCGCGCACATATATATGCGCGCACATATATATGCGCGCACATATATATGCGCCCCACATATATGTGCGCACATATACAGGGTGGGGCGCATATATATGTGCGCGCATATACAGGGTGGGGCGCACATATATGCGCGCGCATATATATGTGCGCACATATACAGGGTGGGGCGCACATATATATGCGCGCACATATATATGCGCGCACATATATATGCGCCCCACCCTGTATATCTGCGCATATATATGCGCGCACATATATATGCGCCCCACCCTGTATATCTGCGCATATATACTGCGCGCACATATATATGCGCTCCACTCTGTATATGCGCGCACATATACAGGGTGGGGCGCATATATATGTGCGCAGATATACAGGGTGGGCCATATCAGACACAGAATCGGCAGTGCCATCCTGTTTCTTATTTTTTTTATATAGAATAAATAAATACATTTTTTGGGACACCCTGCGCATATATATGTGCGCGCATATATATGTGCGCGCACATATATGTGCGCGCATATATATGTGCGCGCACATATATGTGCGCGCATATATATGTGCGCGCATATATATGTGCGCGCATATACAGGGTGGGGCGCAAATATATGTGCGCGCATATATATGTGCGCGCATATACAGGGTGGGGCGCACATATATATGCGCGCACATATATATGTGCACATATGTGCGCCCCACCCTGTATATCTGCGCATATACATGCGTGCACATATATATGCGCCCCACCCTGTATATCTGCACGCACATATATATGCGCATGTCCCAAAAAATGTATTTATTTATTCTATATAAAAAAAAATAAGAAACAGGATGGCACTGCCGATTCTGTGTCTGATATGGCCCACCCTGTATATCTGCGCACATATATATGCGCCCCACCCTGTATATGTGCGCGCATATACAGGGTGGAGCGCATATATATGTGCGCGCATATATATGCGCAGATATATGTGCGCGCATATACAGAGTGGAGCGCTTATATATGTGCGCGCAGTATATATGCGCAGATATGCACCCTGTATATCTGCGCATATATACTGCGCGCACATATATATGCGCAGATATGCACCCTGTATATCTGCGCATATATACTGCGCGCACATATATATGCGCTCCACTCTGTATATGCGCGCATATATATGTGAATAAGAAACAGGATGGCACTGCCGATTCTGCGTCTGATATGGCCCACCCTGTATATCTGCGCACATATATATGCGCCCCACCCTGTATATGCGCGCACATATATATGCGCACACATATATATGCGCAGGGTGTCCCAAAAAATGTATTTATTTATTCAATATAAAAAATAAGAAACAGGATGGCACTGCCGATTCTGTGTCTGATATGGCCCACCCTGTATATCTGCGCACATATATATGCGCCCCACCCTGTATATGCGCGCACATATATATGCGCGCGCATATATATGCGCGCGCATATATATGCGCGCGCATATATATGTGCGCGCATATATATGTGCGCGCATATACAGGGTGGGGCGCATATATATGTGCGCAGATATACAGGGTGGGCCATATCAGACACAGAATCGGCAGTGCCATCCTGTTTCTTATTTTTTATATTGAATAAATAAATACATTTTTTGGGACACCCTGCGCATATATATGTGTGCGCATATATATGTGCGCGCATATACAGGGTGGGGCGCACATATATATATGCGCGCACATATATATGTGTGCACATATATATGCGCCCCACATATATGTGCGCGCATATACAGGGTGGGGCGCAAATATATGTGCGCGCATATATATGTGCGCGCATATACAGGGTGGGGCGCACATATATATGTGCGCACATATATATGCGCGCACATATATATGTGCACATATGTGCGCCCCACACTGTATATCTGCGCATATATATGCGTACACATATATATGCGCCCCACCCTGTATATCTGCACGCACATATATATGCGCGCACATATATGTTCAGAGTGTCCCAAAAAATGTATTTATTTATTCTATATAAAAAAAATAAGAAACAGGATGGCACTGCCGATTCTGTGTCTGATATGGCCCACCCTGTATATCTGCGCACATATATATGCGCCCCACCCTGTATATGTGCGCGCATATACAGGGTGGAGCGCATATATATGTGCGCGCATATATATGCGCAGATATATGTGCGCGCATATACAGAGTGGAGCGCTTATATATGTGCGCGCAGTATATATGCGCAGATATACAGGGTGGGGCGCATATATATGTGCGCGCATATACAGGGTGGGGCGCACATATATATATGCGCGCACATATATATATGCGCCCCACCCTGTATATCTGCGCATATATATGCGCGCACATATATATGCGCCCCACCCTGTAGATCTGCGCATATATACTGCGCGCACATATATATGCGCTCCACTCTGTATATGCGCGCATATATATGTGAATAAGAAACAGGATGGCACTGCCGATTCTGTGTCTGATATGGCCCACCCTGTATATCTGCGCACATATATATGCGCCCACCCTGTATATGTGCGCGCATATAAATAAATGTGCGCGCATATAAATAAATGTGCGCGCATATAAATAAATGTGCGCGCATATATATGTGCGCGCATATATATGTGCGCGCACATTTATTTATATGCGCGCACATTTATTTATATGCGCGCACATTTATTTATATGCGCGCACATATACAGGGTGGGCGCATATATATGTGCGCAGATATACAGGGTGGGCCATATCAGACACAGAATCGGCAGTGCCATCCTGTTTCTTATTCACATATATATGCGCGCATATACAGAGTGTGCGCGCATATATATGTGCGCGCATATATATGTGCGCGCATATATATGTGCGCGCATATATATGTGCGCGCATATATATGTGCGCGCATATATATGTGCGCGCATATATATGTGCGCGCATATATATGTGCGCGCATATATATGTGCGCGCATATATATGTGCGCGCATATATATGTGCGCGCATATATATGTGCGCGCATATATATGTGCGCGCATATATATGTGCGCGCATATATATGTGCGCGCATATATATGTGCGCGCATATATATGTGCGCGCATATGTTCAGGGTGTCCCAAAAAATGTATTTATTTATTCTATATAAAAAATATATATATGTGGGGCGCATATATATGTGCGCGCATATATATGTGCGCGCATATACAGGGTGGGGCGCATATATATGTGCGTGCATATACAGGGTGGGGCGCACATATATATGCGCGCACATATATATGTGTGCACATATATATGCGCCCCACATATATGTGCGCGCATATACAGGGTGGGGCGCAAATATATGTGCGAACATATATATGTGTGCTCATATACAGGGTGGGGCGCACATATATATGTGCGCACATATATATGCGCGCACATATATATGTGCACATATGTGCGCCCCACCCTGTATATCTGCGCATATATATGCGCGCACATATATATGCGCCCCACCCTGTATATCTGCGCGCACATATATATGCGCGCACATATATGTTCAGGGTGTCCCAAAAAATGTATTTATTTATTCTATATAAAAAAAATAAGAAACAGGATGGCACTGCCGATTCTGTGTCTGATATGGCCCACCCTGTATATCTGCGCACATATATATGCGCCCCACCCTGTATATGTGCGCGCATATACAGGGTGGAGCGCATATATATGTGCGCGCATATACAGAGTGGAGCGCATATATATGTGCGCGCAGTATATATGCGCAGATATACAGGGTGGGGCGCACATATATGTGTGCGCATATATATGTGCGCGCATATACAGGGTGGGGCGCACATATATGCGCGCACATATATATGCGCCCCACCCTGTATATCTGCGCATATATATGCGCGCATATATATGCGCGCACATATATATGTGCCCCACCCTGTATATCTGCGCATATATACTGCGCGCACATATATATGCGCTCCACTTTGTATATGCGCGCATATATATGTGAATAAGAAACAGGATGGCACTGCCGATTCTGTGTCTGATATGGCCCACCCTGTATATCTGCGCACATATATATGCGCCCCACCCTGTATATGTGCGCGCATATATATGTGCGCGCATATATATGTGCGCGCATATATATGTGCGCGCATATATATGTGCGCGCATATATATGTGCGCGCATATATATGTGCGCGCATATATATGTGCGCGCATATATATGTGCGCGCATATATATGTGCGCGCATATATATGTGCGCGCATATATATGTGCGCGCATATATATGTGCGCGCATATATATGTGCGCGCATATATATGTGCGCGCATATATATGTGCGCGCATATACAGGGTGGGGCGCATATATATGTGCGCAGATATACAGGGTGGGCCATATCAGACACAGAATCGGCAGTGCCATCCTGTTTCTTATTTTTTATATTGAATAAATAAATACATTTTTTGGGACACCCTGCACATATATATGTGTGCGCATATATATGTGCGCGCATATACAGGGTGGGGCGCACATATATATGCGCGCACATATATATGTGTGCACATATATATGCGCCCCACATATATGTGCGCGCATATACAGGGTGGGGCGCAAATATATGTGCGCGCATATATATGTGCGCGCATATACAGGGTGGGGCGCAAATATATGCGCGCGCATATATATGTGCGCGCATATACAGGGTGGGGCGCAAATATATGCGCGCGCATATATATGTGCGCGCATATACAGGGTGGGGCGCACATATATGCGCGCGCATATATATGTGCGCGCATATACAGGGTGGGGCGCACATGTATATGCGCGCGCATATATATGCACGCACATATATATGCGCGCATATGTGCGCCCCACCCTGTATATCTGCGCATATATATGCGCGCGCATATATATGCGCCCCACCCTGTATATCTGCGCATATATATGCGCGCGCATATATATGCGCTCCACCCTGTATATGCACGCACATATACAGGGTGGGGCGCATATATATGTGCGCAGATATACAGGGTGGGCCATATCAGACACAGAATCGGCAGTGCCATCCTGTTTCTTATTTTTTTTTATATAGAATAAATAAATACATTTTTTGGGACACCCTGAACATATATGTGCACGCATATACAGGGTGGAGCGCATATACAGGGTGGAGCGCATATACATGTGCGCGCATATACATGTGCGCCCCACCCTGCATATGCGCGCACATATATATGCGCCCCACCCTGCATATGCGCGCACATATATATGCGCCCCACCCTGCATATGCGCGCACATATATATGCGCCCCACCCTGCATATGCGCGCACATATATATGCGCCCCACCCTGCATATGCGCGCACATATATATGCGCCCCACCCTGCATATGCGCGCACATATATATGCGCCCCACCCTGCATATGCGCGCACATATATATGCGCCCCACCCTGCATATGCGCGCACATATATATGCGCCCCACCCTGCATATGCGCGCACATATATATGCGCCCCACCCTGCATATGCGCGCACATATATATGCGCCCCACCCTGCATATGCGCGCACATATATATGCGCCCCACCCTGCATATGCGCGCACATATATATGCGCCCCACCCTGCATATGCGCGCACATATATATGCGCCCCACCCTGCATATGCGCGCACATATATATGCGCCCCACCCTGCATATGCGCGCACATATATATGCGCCCCACCCTGCATATGCGCGCACATATATATGCGCCCCACCCTGCATATGCGCGCACATATATATGCGCCCCACCCTGCATATGCGCGCACATATATATGCGCCCCACCCTGCATATGCGCGCACATATATATGCGCCCCACCCTGCATATGCGCGCACATATATATGCGCCCCACCCTGCATATGCGCGCACATATATATGCGCCCCACCCTGCATATGCGCGCACATATATATGCGCCCCACCCTGCATATGCGCGCACATATATATGCGCCCCACCCTGCATATGCGCGCACATATATATGCGCCCCACCCTGCATATGCGCGCACATATATATGCGCCCCACCCTGCATATGCGCGCACATATATATGCGCCCCACCCTGCATATGCGCGCACATATATATGCGCCCCACCCTGCATATGCGCGCACATATATATGCGCGCACATATATATGCGCGCACATATATATGCGCGCACATATATATGCGCGCACATATATATGCGCGCACATATATATGCGCGCACATATATATGCGCGCACATATATATGCGCGCACATATATATGCGCGCACATATATATGCGCGCACATATATATGCGCGCACATATATATGCGCGCACATATATATGCGCGCACATATATATGCGCGCACATATATATGCGCGCACATATATATGCGCGCACATATATATGCGCGCACATATATATGCGCGCACATATATATGCGCGCACATATATATGCGCGCACATATATATGCGCGCACATATATATGCGCGCACATATATATGCGCGCACATATATATGCGCGCACATATATATGCGCGCACATATATATGCGCGCACATATATATGCGCGCACATATATATGCGCGCACATATATATGCGCGCACATATATATGCGCGCACATATATATGCGCGCACATATATATGCGCGCACATATATATGCGCGCACATATATATGCGCGCACATATATATGCGCGCACATATATATGCGCGCACATATATATGCGCGCACATATATATGCGCGCACATATATATGCGCGCACATATATATGCGCGCACATATATATGCGCGCACATATATATGCGCGCACATATATATGCGCGCACATATATATGCGCGCACATATATATGCGCGCACATATACAGGGTGGGCCATATCAGACACAGAATCGGCAGTGCCATCCTGTTTCTTATTTTTTTTATATAGAATAAATAAATACATTTTTTGGGACACCCTGAACATGAACCCTGTATATGCGCACATATATATGCGTGCACATATATATGCGCCCCACCCTGTACAGGGTGCGCCATATCAGACACGCATATACAGGGTGGGGCGCATATATATGTGCGCGCATATACAGGGTGGGGCGCATATATATGTGCGCTCATATACAGGGTGCGCCATATCAGACACAGAATTGGCAGTGCCATCCTGTTTCTTATTTTTTTATATTGAAATACATTTTTTTGGGACACTCTGCACATATATATGTGCGCGCATATATATGTGCGCGCATATACAGGGTGGGGCGCATATACAGGGTGGGGCGCATATATATGCGCGCGCACATATATATGCGCGCACATATATGCGCGCGCACATATATGCGCGCGCACATATATGCGCGCGCACATATATGCGCGCGCACATATATGCGCGCGCACATATATGCGCGCGCACATATATGCGCGCGCACATATATATGCGCGCACATATATATGCGCGCACATATATATGCGCCCCACCCATATATGCGCCCCACCCATATATGCGCCCCACCCTGTATATGCGCGCACATATATATGCGCGCACATATATATATATATATATGCGCCCCACCCTGTATATCTGCGCATATATATATGTGCACGCATATACAGGGTGGGGCGTATATATATGTGTGCGCATATACAGGGTGGGGCGCATATATATGTGCGCGCATATCTATGTGCGCGCATATACAGGGTGGGGCGCATATATATGTGTGCCCCACCCTGTATATGCGCACATATGTATGTGTGCACATATATATGAGCCCCACCCTGTATATATATGCGCTCCACCCTGTATATGCGCGCACATATATATGAGCGCGACCCTGTATATCTGCACATATTTATGTGCGCGCATATACAGGGTGCGCCATATCAGACACAGAATTGGCAGTGCCATCCTGTTTCTTATATTGAATAAATAAATACATTTTTTGGGATACCCTGCGCATATATATGGGCGCCCCACCCTGTATATGCGCACATATATATGCATGCACATATATATGCGCTCACATATATATGCGCCCCACCCTGTATATATATGCGCCCCACCCTGTATATGCGTGCACATATATATGCGCGCACATATATATGTGCAGGGTGTCCCAAAAAAATGTATTTATTTATTCAATATAAAAAAATAAGAAACAGGATGGCACTGCCGATTCGGTGTCTGATATGGCCCACCCTGTATATGCGCGCACATATATACATAATGCAAATGTTTGCATTTGAGGCTTGAAAAAGCGCTTATAGAAGCGCGAAACGGCTGTTGCCTTTCTATGCTGTACTTCCCTCCCTGAGAAACACTGTTTTTAAACCCTAATAAAGGATGCTCTTTAAAGAAGAAAAGCCTCTGAGTGGGTGAGTGCCCTTCCTAACATCAATTATTTATTCTTTCTCTACAGACTGAACCCATTACACCGAGTGATGGCATACTGTACAGATTTGACTTTGAAGAAAGGAAATTTATTCTAAAATTCTACTGGAAGTCTGAAAACGCAGAAGTGCAAAGACAATTTAGGAGGGAGTGTAACAAAGAACCACCTACACGAGTTACCATCACTGGAATTAGAGATAAGTTTGAAGCTGATGGAAATGTTCAGGACGTCCATAAGAAGCGTTCCGGAAGACCACGCACCTCGACAAGCCCCATAAAAGAAGAGAGATGGGGCACCTCCACACTACCATGTGTTATTCTCAGGTCCCCAGTAGGTGCAATTGTGTCTGTTAATCGAACCATTTAATTTGAATGTGGCCTCATCACTCCTCACAATGTTTGTGGGAAAGTCTGCATCTTCGTTACATCGTTCCAAGTACCATTCACAATACTGTTCGGTCTGGATCATCGTCATTAAGAGCATGGACTAATCTTGGAATGTAACTTCTCCACTGACAACGTTTCATGATGCGATGAACTGATGAGTTTGAAATCCCTACCTCACGACTAGCTTGCCGCAAAGACTTTCTTGGACTTCGTTGAAACGTTTCCAGTAATCTTTCTTCTTTTATGGGGCTTGTCGAGGTACGTGGTCTTCTAGAACGCTTCTTATGGACGTCCTGAACATTTCCATCAGCTTCAAACATATGTCTAATTCCAGTGATGGTAACTCGTGTAGGTGGTTCTTTGTTAAACTCCCTCCTAAACTGTCTTTGCACTTCTCCTGCGTTTTCAGACTTCCAGTAGCATTTTAGAATAAATTTCCTTTCTTCAAAGTCAAGTCTGTACAGTATGCCATCACTCGGTTTAATGGGTTCAGTCTGTAAAGAAAGAATAAATAATTGAGTTATCAGCTGCTAAAATGTCTATACATTTTTTTGGGACACCCTGTATATGTGCGCACATATAAATATATATATTGTGGGGGAGGTAGGCTCAGCGGTAGCAGCAGCGGACCCAGACAGTCAGAGACAGACACCAAAATCAGTTTAAACAGGGTTTTAGCCCTGTGTGTTTATTTTGCAAAAAGGTGTTGGCAAACAAAAACAGGCCTTTACTTCAGGCAAAAACAGAAACATAAATACCTGCCCGGCTAGGCGACTAACTACACAGATGCACTCTGTCTATACGTGTGGCTTGCTTCAACCACACGGACAAAACAAATCAACAAGAAAACAAGCTGTGAAGCACCCACTGGTCTCACCAGTTTTCAGTTTGGCTGGACAGGACCTGGCTCCGCCACTCTCCCCCAGGAACTGCCCAGGACAGAAGTCTTGAGAGGCTTTATAGGCCTGTGATTAGGCCTAACTGTTCCCACCTGTACACGCAAGCTCCTTCCTGCAGTAGGATGAGAAGAGGTTAACCTGCTAGATGCCTTGCTACAGCTATATGAAGCCCTCACTCACCACACATATGAGAGGACTCTGGGGGAGATATAGCGTCCTTCCAGGACTTTTCCTGTCACTTTCTTACAATATATATATATATATATATATATATATATATATATATATATATATATATATATATATATAGGGTGTCCCAAAAAAATGCGTGCACACATGTGCGTTGGTGTCCCATATATATGCGCGCGCATATACAGGGTGTTTGTTGGGAGCATATAATGCTGGGGGGGGGGAGGCACTGCTGGAGATATAATGTGTGTGTGGGGGGCACTGCTGGACATGTAATACTGAGTCTGTGTTGGGGGACACTGCTGGGCATGTAATACTGCGTGGGGGGGCACTGCTGGACATGTAATACTGCGTGGGGGGGGACACTGCTGGCATGAAATACTGTGTGTGGGGGGGGACACTGCTGGGCATGTAATACTGGGGCCCAGATCTCCTGCGCCCCCTTAAATGCCAGAAACACCCAAAGAACCCTGTCTCCCTCCATGCCAATGACTCCTATACCACCCTAAACATCAATCCAATCCCCCAGACCCTCCGGGATACAGTCTCATATAAAACATCACTCTCTTTTCAGCCTCATCCAACATGCAGTCCCGTGTAACTACATAACTCACCCCACCCAGCCTTACCCAACGTGCAGTCCCATGTAACTACATCACTCCTTCCCTCAGCCTCATCCAACGTCCCATGTAACATCACTTTCTCCCCTCAGCCTCATCCAACATGCAGTCCCATGTAACTACATCACTCGCTTCCCTCAGCCTCATTGAACATGCACTCCCATGCAACTATATCACTCTCTCCCCTCAGCCAACACGCAGTCCCATGTAACTACATCACTCTCTCCCCTCAGCCAACATGCAGTCTCATGTAACTACATCACTCTCTCCACTCAACCTAATCCAACGTGCAGTCCCAAGTAACTACATCACGTCTTCCCTCAGCCTCATCCAACGTGCAGTCCCATGTAACTACATCACTTTCTCCCCTCAGCCTAATCCAACATGCAGTCCCATGTAACTACATCACTCTCTTCCCTCAGCCTCATCCAACACGCAGTCCCATGTAACTACATCACTCCTTACCTCAGCCTCATCCAAGGTGCAGTCCCATGTAACTACATCACTCTCTCCCCTCAGCCTCATCCAACATGCAGTCCCATGTAACTACATCACTCTCTCCCCACAGCCTCATCCAATGTGCAGTCCCATGTAACTACATCACTATCTTCCCTCAGCCTCATTGAATGTGCAGTCCCATGTAACTACATCACTCTCTCCTCTCAGCCTCATCCAACGTGCAGTCCCATGTAACTACATCACTCTCTTCCCTCAGCCTCATCCAACATGCAGTCCCATGTAACTACATCACTCTCTCCTCAGCCTCATTGAACGTGCAGTCCCATGTAACTACATCACTCTCTCCCGTCAGCCTCATCCAACATGCCGTCTCATGTAAAACAAACCTCTCTCCCCTTCCATCCTCCATTACCACGCTACAATCCCCTCTGCTTTCTGTTCTCCATCTCCATGTGCTCTGCTCCGGCTCTATACAGCACAGAGCAGTGATGGCCGAATCTCCGCCCTCCTCTGAGAGGCCACGCCCCTTCCTTTGGCATCATACCTACCAGGAGCAACTCCACTCTAGTCACGACCCAGTAGCCGGCCACAGTGGCGAAGCAAGGAGCTGACCTGTGTCAGCTCCTTGCTTTAGCCGCGTATGTGTTCAACTCAGATCGGCATCCTCTGGATGCCGATCTGAGTTGAAACTGGGACATACCTCCCTCCAACCGGGACCGCGGGACACGTCACCGGAATCGTGAATGTCCCGTGGAAATCGGGACGGTTGGGAGGTATGCATCTGGAGCTCTCCTGGTGACATCCGGCACTCTCCTGGTGACATTGGGTGCTCTCCTGGTGACATCCGGCGATCTCCTGGTGACATCTGGCGCTCTCCTGGTGACATCCTGCGCTCTCCTGGTGACATCCGGCGCTCTCCTGGTGACATCCTGCGCTCTCCTGGTGACATCCGGCACTCTCCTGGTGACATCCGGCTCTCTCCTGGTGACATTGGGTGCTCTCCTGGTGACATCCGGCGCTCTCCTGGTGACATCCGGCGCTCTCCTGGTGACATCTTGTGCTCTCTTGGTGACAACTGGCTCTCTCCTGGTGACATTGGGTGCTCTCCTGGTGACATCCGGCGCTCTCCTGGTGACATCCGGCGCTCTCCTGGTGACATCTTGTGCTCTCTTGGTGACAACTGGCGCTCTCCTGGTGACATCTGGCACTCTCCTGGTGATATCTAGGGCTCTCCTGGTGACATCCAGTGCTCTCCTTTTGACATCCGGTGCTCTCCTGCTGACATTCGGCGCTCTCCTGGTGACGTAATGTACAAGACAGAGAATTGCTTTGTCCAAACTCGAGATAACACGGTCAATAAGGCGTATTTTCCAGGTACGCCTTATTGACCGTTCTTCCTCGGCCATCACTAGAAAATATATTAAGGGGATATTTATGCTCCGCCCACACACACACAGCTCAGTTGCTCCGCCCACACACACAGCTCAGTTGCTCCGCCCACACACAGCTCAGTTGCTCCGCCCACGCACAGCTCAGTTGCTCCGCCCACGCACAGCTCAGTTGCTCCGCCCACACACACAGCTCAGTTGCTCCGCCCACACACACAGCTCAGTTGCTCCGCCCACACACAGCTCAGTTGCTCTGCCCACGCACAGCTCAGTTGCTCCGCCCACACACACAGCTCAGTTGCTCCGCCCACACACACAGCTCAGTTGCTCCGCCCACGCACAGCTCAGTTGCTCCGCCCACACACAGCTCAGTTGCTCCGCCCACTGAATATGTTACTTAGCAACAGATCACTTAGTTCTAAGAATCTTTGTGATTTGCTCAGTCTGGTCTATGCCATTACCATGGAGCAGGTGAGATCCGGTAATCCTCTGGCCACGCCCCCTGTAATACATGGAAATTAGATCATTATTATCAATTTATTAATTATATAAGACCCGCATGTTCTTGAGTTTCAGAAAATGTATTTATCAGAGGAATAATATAGAAATGACACAAAGTAATAGCGCTGCCCGCCGATCCCCGTGCTGTGCCGTGAGGACAGTATATGGGCCGTATACACACAAACAGGACATTTTGGGACCTCCCCATAACAATCCAAACCCCAATATACCATAGCCTAAGAAGGTGTCTATAGAAACATTCAGATTACGATGTAAGTCATGTTATATATCCCCGGCTCCACCAGGGGGCGCTGCAGTGTTTTGATCATGTGATATGAGGTTATTCCAGGTACAGCTGTCACTGCCGCCTCTATTGTCAGCATTTGTTGTCCCACCCACAAATAGCTCATCTGCTCCTCCCACATATTTCAGTAGCCCCACCCACTTATATTTCATAAGCCCCTCCCACTTAATATATCACACTAGACCAGGGGTCCCCTAACCACTGGCCCATGGACCAGGACCGGGCTGTTGGGGGGTGGCCGGCCGGCCTCAGTCTTACCTGGATACTTTGCGCTAGGCCATGTTGCTATTGTAACGTGTAAATGAGTCGCCCCGGCTCGGCCTATGTAGATTCACGGTGCGAGCAGGCCCGACACCGGGGGCGGCAGCGCCTTGAAAAAGGGGAGTTTTAAGCAAAAATGGATGAAAGAAAAATAAAGAAAAATAAAAGTTTGTCGTGACGCCAGTTGGGGTTTCGGCTTGAGGTGAAGCCGGGCACTGTAGATAGGGCCTCTGGGAATAGGTGGTGATGCAGTGCCAGATGTTATACCCTCCCCAACCAGGGCAGGTCCCAGGGCCAGATGATATAGGTGAGGTAGGGATGATTTCCAGGAGGAGTAACAGAGGATCGATGAAAGAACACAGTCCAGACAGGGGATAACCAAACACTTACAGTTTACTTCTGTAGTCAGCAGGAGATCACAGATGTTACAGGAGGATTCACCCTGCTCCAGTATAGTGAGATGCCAGTCTTCCCTTTTACCACCAGTATGATTCAGCCTTCCATTGCTGCTCAAACTCTCTAATAGGTTTCCTCTGGTCCTGGGTTCCAGGAGCTCAGAGGTTAATTACAACTGGGTAGAACCCCCTTCTGGACAGCAGGTAACGCGAGTTCTTTGGGATGCTGGATGCACTCACCCCAACTCTGTATGTTACTGAGCCTCCAGGAATCTTGCATTCACTAGGCCTCGGTCCAGTGAGTTTCTCAATTTTCTAAGTGTTTCTCACACTAGTTAGGAATTGATGGTCCTATAACTGCAGCCCCGTGCCTGTGAGGTCTCATCTCACCTCTGCAGGTCTCCGGCCTCCTGTGCTGTTCTATCACACCATGAGGCTGAAGCATACACAGCCCCTCCACACACCTGCTCCTCTCTCTTGCACACTCTGATCTGGACTGAAAGAGAGACCCCCTTCCAGTCTGTAGCTCCACCCCTTTTCTTAAAGAGATAATGGCTGTGGAACTTTGTGTATGCTAACAGGTTGACTGGATCTCACTATACCCTCACAGTACACAGTATAGATCACATAAGATGACATTTGTAGTGACACACTCTGTGGGGCGCTACATAAACTATCCACTAGTCCCGGCTACCTGATAGCTTATACGTTATCATAGCAAGGTGGCCTAATGTCGAGATTACAATGTCCCCCGTTATGGCCACCGATCACCAAACTATATATTACTTATCGTTAATATCCACTCAGGTAACGGCTTCTTAATCTAATTCTTCATTTTACAGTATTTAGAGATAAGAAAATTCTATCCAGGGTCCTGGGTCTGGAACGAAGAGAAGAAAGAGCTTGAATTCTCCAGGTAAGAACTGACACAACTGGAGATAAGACAACTGGAGATAAGACAACATGAGATAAGACAACTAGAGATAAGACAACTGGAGATAAGACAACTAGAGATAAGACAACTGGAGATAACACAACTGTGGAGATAAGACAACTGGAGATAACACAACTGTGGAGATAAGACAACTGGAGATAAGACAACTAGAGATAAGACAGCTATTATATATATATACTGTATATATAAACTCAATATATTATAGGTACTTTATATATACACAGTGTGGGCACCTTCTCTATTATTCCTGGTGATGTGACTGTACATAATAAATCCCTCCAGAAACCTGTTCTGAGTTATAATAAATATGTCAGGATGAGCCAGAAAGTGGTGAATGAGGCAGCGGGCCCACATATGTCACTAAATAGGGCCGGGTACCAACCAGAAAACTGTCTTAGAGGGGTTGAGATATACTCCCCCCCCCCCCCATAGGTTTTCCTAAGTTAACCCTTTGACACCTATCTTATAATGTCAAGGGCCCTTTAAATCCAGCACTTCTGCCCAGGATGGTATAGTCCTCAGCCCATAGATTTACAGCTTGTATATACATAGAATGTATATAGTAAGGTCTAGAGCTTGTATATACAGTAGATTGTATATAGCTAAGGTCTACAGCTTGTATATACAGTAGAGTGTATATAGCTAAGGTCTAGAGCTTGTATATACATAGAATGTATATAGTAAGGTCTACAGCTTGTATATACAGTAGATGGTATATAGCTATGGCTGCCTATATAGCATAATGAAGGGATTGCAGCGTCACTCATCTCTTCTCTGTATCCCGGAGGATTTTCCTGACACTTCCTTATGATTTTCTTTCCTTCAGATCCCTGAATGGACAGATCAGTAAGATCCTTCTTCCCCGCACCAGCAGTGTCTTCTTGGGTTCCCAGGAAAAGCTGCGCAATGTGAAGATTATCCGATTTCCGGACTGCCCAGCGGACAGGTACATAGCACAAGCCCGGGGGGGGGGGGGGGGGGGGTCAGTGGATGTCGCTGATCGTTCATGGGGAAGGAAACAGTCAGGGGCGATTTATTTATCAAATTCATTTTCATTAAAAAAAAAATTGCAACTATTTCCTATTTCTGACACTTTCCCCTACATCCCATACATGTCCACCAGTAACTGAACAGCTGGACTAAGGCACCAGTTGGTTTTATGCACCAGAACGTTTTAGGAAGTTTTAGTGACTGGCCCTTGCACAAGTGTTATTCACAAGGCAACGAGACCTTTGTCTCCATGAGTGTCGTGTCCAGATTGTGTATCTACTGGCCAGGATTTGGGGGTCACTGTCAGGGAGCAGCAGCTTTTATTTGCTAAATCTTCCATTAGGAGGATAATGGAGAAAATGTATCTTGTCTTATATGATAGTTTTTGGGCATTCGCTACATTAAAAGTTGCAATTTTTTGTGCAAGTTTGGGTTTTGGATTTTTTCTCTCTTCCATGCTGTCCTCATCACTTTCCTGGGGGTCCTTGTCCTTGTCAGATCTATGATCGCTGGGGCAGGTAAATGATGTCTGAGATGTCCATGAGCCGGTCTAGATATAAGTGCATGCGCAGAGCCCTGCTGGAGGACGGTTTATGATGAGGAATGGGCCTAGTCATAAATGGGGCGCCTCCTCTGGCCGCACGGAGATTATCAGGACTGACAAGACTGGGATACTAAACTCCCGCCCTGATAATTCCCGCACTGTCCTCTGTTCTCTTACATAGATTTTACCAATGTGCAGATGATACTAAGAAACCAATAACAATTTTTTATTGTCAGGTTACAAAATTCGCAGTTTAAACAGGCTTTGGACAAAAAATCCCCGAAGAAAGCAGTGGCCCTAAAACAGCCCAAAAAGAACCTCTTTGTCACCCTCGCCGACATCAAACGTAAGTATCACCCGTCTAATAGGTACACAGTGGGGGAAATTTACTGACACATCTACAAGTAATAGGTACACAGTGGGGGAAATTTACTGACACATCTACATCAGTCTTCTGGTGTAGTTGGCTGTACATATGGCGCCGGTATCTTTGGTACTCGGCCCTCTCTTGCTCCAAAGATGCATCGGGTTGTTTCTTCTGTGTCTCGCTGAGGTGTGGGGTGGAAAGCAAGGTGTGCTGGGGCAGGGACACCAGAGCCCAAAAAATGTATTGTACCATTATGGACACTTATTCCCTATCCACAGGACAACTGCTAAGTATCGGATTGCTGGGGCTGAATCACCAGGTCCCTCATTGATCAGAAGTTCCCCTAAGACCTTGGCCAGTGTCTTGCATTCACTTATATGGGGTCGGTCACACAAGTGCACAAGGAGGCTTAAGGGGACGTTCCATTCCCGTTCTCCTAATCACTGGGATACCCGGCCAGTCCTGACAGTGCCCATTGGTTCCCTCTTCTACCAGCGGGTCCATCTCACACGTCCATTCTTTTCCAGGAGTTGCTTTACCTCTAATTGAACGGAACCAGCGCCAGTGCCTGAGCCGCGAATTTTCTGCAGAGCTCAAGTAAGTCACTTCTATTGGTCCCTGCGCATAGTCATAGGTCATCGATGGAAATATAGAGATGGATCACGGGCTCCCCATATCCAACACATGTAACGTTTCACCTAAACTCTTCTCCTTCTTATTTAGATCCAAGGAACTAGATGAATTCCTCCTCGCCGCCATTCATTACATGGATGTTTTTCTAATAAGAAGATCAAAATCGAAAAAGCCAGTCTCACTTCTGCCGTAAGAAGGGGTTAATGGCATGAAACGAAAGGAAGGGCTTGTTACCCCTCTATGGAGAAGTCTTGTCTTATGTTATTTGTGTTTCTAGGAGTCGGAAACCTGAAATAAAAACCGCCGAGCTATTATTGCTGGAAGAAAAATTAGAAGCCGCCAAAAGACATCTCGCCGCTCGCTATTGCCAGCTAATTCTTGGACGTGGAAGAGAAAAACACCACATGGACTGTGGAAAGTACGTGGTCCTTTAAGAATCGCAATCGCCATCCCATAAAGTTACTATTGGGACTGATCCCTATATAAGGCAGCGGTGGGGGAGACCCAATAATAGTAGGACCCGATAATCTTCACGTCTTTCCGTTCACTCGAGCTGCCATCTGTGTCTCGGAGCTCATTGTAGATTTCTTGTATTTCTGTTGCAGGAGTAAATCATCAGCGACATGGAGCGATCTACGATTCTTCGAAGTATTGCCATTGGATTTTTTGATCTAAGATGTAGTATTTTCGGCGGGCACGGTGCTCGCAGGCTACTCATTTCTTAAACTGGTTATGTTGTATTCTTTGCAGGCCTTGTATAACTTCTGCACAAAAGTCACCTGGGTCACATTGTGGCGGAAGAAGTTAGAAGTTATACAGGAAGAATTTGGAAGGATCTTCAGAACGGAGCACTTTAACACCAAAATGCGAATTCCCGAAATATTTAACATCTTTAGAGGGAACTCAATGACACCATCAGCTCCGGATGACAGGTAGGACACGACTTGCACCTGTTATGAGAATCTGGGGGTGTGCGTATAATTGGTTCAGAGTATTACCCCAGTGGTGTGTCTGACCTGATAGGATGTCACTTGTTACCCTCATAGATGTGTATCCATACAGGGGGTTTATTCTGTTATTAGATTATTGGGCAGGGTGGCTGCTGGGCCCCATTACAATACAAGTTATATTTTCTATTTTGGGTCATTCTTGGATCTCCGTTCTGTTCACACAAATAATTTTGGTGTCCTATTCACCTTGTGTTTAAGTCGTAACAGGAAACCCAAGAAGCCAAGCTTCCAGACTGTCACAAGGCGCTGCTCCCCGCTCCTGACTGCTGTACTGCCGACCTCCATTGACAAGTCTCCATACTTGTTTGAGCGCCATGGCGTACATCCCAAGGTCACCAAGGATGCTTACAAGAAGATTGATATGGAGTATGAGGTCCCTTCTCGGTGAGTACCTTGTGACGTCAATATTCAGTCTCATCTGAGGACTGGTACACGGGGGGGCACGTTGGCTGAAAATATTATCCCCCCCCCCCCCCCCCGGATCACCTCACCCTCTTTTCAAGGTTTTAGAACCTTCTCATTGGCCAATGGTCAGCTGTAGTTTTCTCAATGGATGGTAACATTGTATCCGACTATTTGGGCATTTTATGTAATAATACGGTATTACAATAATATGTCAGATATGGACTGTGCAATAAATAATACGGTATTACAGTTAGATGTCAGATATGGACTGTGCAATAAATAATACCGTATTACATTAATTTATCAGATATAGACTGTGCAATAAATATTACGGTATTACAGTAATTTATCAGATATGGACTGTGCAATAAATAATACGGTATTACAGTAATATGTCAGATATGGACTGTGCAATAAGTAATACGGTATTACAGTAATATGTCATATATGGACTGTGCAATAAATAATACTGTATTACAGTAATATGTCAGATATGGACTGTGCAATAAATAATACGGCATTACAGTAATATGTCAGATATGGACTGTGCAATAAGTAATACGGTATTACAGTAATATGTCATATATGGACTGTGCAATAAATAATACTGTATTACAGTAATATGTCAGATATGGACTGTGCAATAAATAATACCGTATTACAGTAATATGTCAGATATGGACTGTGCAATAAATAATACGGTATTACAGTAATATGTCAGATATGGACTGTGCAATAAATAATACGGTATTACAGTAATATGTCAGATATGGACTGTGCAATAAATAATATGGTATTACAGTAATATGTCAGATATGGACTGTCCAATAAATAATACGGTATTACAGTAATATGTCAGATATGGACTGTGCAATAAATAATACCGTATTACAGTAATATGTCAGATATGGACTGTGCAATAAATAATACGGTATTACAGTTAGATGTCAGATATGGACTGTGCAATAAATAATACCGTATTACATTAATTTATCAGATATGGACTGTGCAATAAATATTACGGTATTACAGTAATTTATCAGATATGGACTGTGCAATAAATAATACGGTATTACAGTAATATGTCAGATATGGACTGTGCAATAAATAATACGGCATTACAGTAATATGTCAGATATGGACTGTGCAATAAATAATACGATATTACAGTTAGATGTCAGATATGGACTGTGCAATAAATAATACGGTATTACAGTAATATGTCAGATATGGACTGTGCAATAAATAATACGATATTACAGTAATATGTCAGATATGGACTGTGCAATAAATAATACGGTATTACAGTAATATGTCAGATATGGACTGTGCAATAAATAATACGGTATTACAGTAATATGTAAGATATGGACTGTGCAATAAATAATACGGTATTACAGTTAGATGTCAGATATGGACTGTGCAATAAATAATACGATATTACAGTTAGATGTCAGATATGGACTGTGCAATAAATAATACGATATTACAGTAATATCAGATATGGACTGTGCAATAAATAATACGGTATTACAGTAATATGTCATATATGGACTGTGCAATAAATAATACGGTATTACAGTAATATGTCAGATATGGACTGTCCAATAAATACCGTATTACAGTAATATGTCATATATGGACTGTGCAATAAATAATACTGTATTACAGTAATATGTCAGATATGGACTGTGCAATAAATAATACCGTATTACAGTAATATGTCATATATGGACTGTGCAATAAATAATACTGTATTACAGTAATATGTCAGATATGGACTGTGCAATAAATAATACCGTATTACAGTAATATGTCAGATATGGACTGTGCAATAAATAATACCGTATTACAGTAATATGTCAGATATGGATTGTGCAATAAATAATACGGTATTACAGTAATATGTCAGATATGGACTGTGCAATAAATAATACCGTATTACAGTAATATGTCAGATATGGACTGTGCAATAAATAATACGGTATTACAGTAATATGTCAGATATGGACTCTGCAATAAATAATATGGCATTACAGTAATATGTCAGATATGGACTGTGCAATAAATAATACCGTATTACAGTAATATGTCAGATATGGACTGTGCAATAAATAATACCGTATTACAGTAATATGTCAGATATGGACTGTGCATGTGCAAAACGTGAAAACAGAGCAGAGAGCGGCCACACTCATTCATCGCACACTCTTGTCTCTTCTGTCTCAGTCATGGCATAATCGGAGAACCCATGAAGACCTTCCACTACAAGGATTTAACACCCCTAGAACCCAATGAGGAGGAAGAGAAGGAGGAAGAAGATGAACAGGAGCAGGAGGAGGAAGAGGAGGAGGAGGAGGAAGAGGAGGAGGAATTGAATTTAGAATATATGCTTGGAACTTTTTTTCAAGTTCCAACAAAGACAATTGAACTCTGATGTGACGTTACACGGATATGACAATTATCACCGGATATGACAATTATTACTGGACATTACAATTATTACCGGACATGACAATTATTATCGGACTTGACATTTATACCAGGATGTTACCAGGATTAAGACCTTCATTCCACCAGCACCGCAGCCAAGGTCACCGATCCATCGTCTCCATCATCTCGCCACCCCGCTTAAATTGCAGCAAAGCCATCTCAGAGCCCCAGCAGCTCTTTACTATCTGCCTTCTGCCTTTGCCACCTTGCTGATAATACAGCCGCCTTACACCACTATTCAGTCTATGTCTGTGATTATTCGTTTTGTTTGGTCTTCACTATAGAATTTCCTCTAAGGTCCTTGGATTGATCTCACACTAGTTTCTGGCATAAAAAGCGCAGTTTTGGGCACATGGCCAATACTACATAAGTTACATGTTTTGTGCTCCACGTGATACTTCTCTGTACAGTGGGTTACGATAGGTGGGACTTATTAGATGGGGCATTTCCTCCCGCAGGATGGCAGATTCATCATCCTTTACACCAGGGGTCCTCAAACTACGGCGGCCCGCCGAGGACATTTATCCAGCCCGCCACATGTGGCCCGTGCGCCATCGCCTGGATCGCTCACTAACGGGGAACCCTATTCCCAGATAGTGAGCGGATCGCTGCTTTCAGTTATATGTGCAAATGCACATACAACCGAAAGCTATCAGTGCAACCGCGGCCTACACTGACTGCAGAGAGTGACCTCTGCCCTGAAGCAGGCGCGATGCATTGCGCATTGCGCCTGCAGTCTGAAGGAGGAGGACGCGCGGCGGCTCTTCATGGGTAAGTATGATAGAGTGTGTGTGTGATTGTGTGTGTTGTAGAGATGAGCAAGTAGTACTCAATCGAGTAGGTATTCGATCGAATACTACGGTATTCGAAATACTCGTACTCGATCGAGTACCACTCGCTATTCGAATGTAAAAGTTCGATGCAGAACCAGCATTGATTGGCTGAATGCTATACAGTCGGCCAATCAACGCTGGTTCTTCTCCTACCTTTAGAAGTCTTCTCCGTGCAGCGTCCCTGCGGCGTCTTCCGGCTCTTCATTCACTCTGCCAGGCATCGGGCCTGGGCAGAGCCAACTGCGCATGTCTGCTTGTAGTGCGGGCATGCGCAGTCGGCTCTGCCCAGGCCTGATGCCTGGCAGAGTGAATGAAGAGCCGGAAGATGCTGTGGGGAAGCTGCACGGAGAAGACTTCTCGGAGGATCCAGCCCGACCCTCACTCGTGGACTTGGTAAGTGTAATTTGATCAAACGTTGCCTACCCCTGAAACGAGCATTTTCCCCCCCATAGACTATAATAGGGTTCGATATTCGATTCGAGTAGTCGAATATTGAGGGCCTACTCGAAACGAATATCGAACCTCGGACATTTTACTGTTCACTCATCTCTAGTGTGTTGTACTGAGGAGCTTATAATACAGTGGGGTGGGGGGCGTACTGAGGAACATGTAATACAGTGGGGGTGTACTGAGGAGCATATAATACAGAGGTGGGGGGCGTACTAAGGAGCATATAATACAATGTGGGGGTACTGAGGAACATGTAATACAGTGGGGGTGTACTAAGGAGCATATAATACAATGTGGGGGTACTGAGGAACATGTAATACAGTGGGGTGGGGGGGTGTACTGAGGAACATGTAATACAGTGGGGTGGGGGGCGTACTGAGGAATACGTAATACACTGGGGAGCATACTGAGGAGCATGTAATACAGTGGGGCAGTACTGAGGCAGGCACAGATAATACTGTGTGTGGGGGGGTCGTACTGAGGAGCATATAATACTATGGGGGGCCTGCTGTGGAGCGTATAATACTGTGGGGGGGCGCTACTGTGGAGTGTATAATACTGTGGGGGGCGCTACTGTGGAGCATATAATCTTAATTTTTTTTTATAACTATATTTCGGCCCTCCAGTGTTTTGAGGGTCAGTGAACTAGCCCCCTGTTTGAAAAGTTTGAGGACCCCTGATGTAGAGAACTGAACATCAACACTAAGCCCATTCAAGATCAGTTGGCGGAAAAGGGTTGCACCTGGATTTCCAATCCTCCTCACAGTTCTCACATGGGGGCTCCTGGGAAAGGATGATTGGGATCTCACGCAGCATCTTGAATTCTATGTTAATGGAGGTAAACTCTTCAAGACTCACACACGAGACTCTAGTCACTCTTCTCACTGAAGTTTCGGCCATAATCAATTCACGACCCCTTGTGCCAGTATCTATGGGTCCTGAAGCGTCAGCTGTACTGACTCCGAAAAAGGAGTATCTACTGATTCTTCAAGGAAGAAGAAAATGGCTGGTTAAAGGCTCAACTCACCCAAAGGGCCTAATACTCTGCTGGTACTAGGCTCAACTCATGTCAAGGGCCTAAAACTCTACTCCTACAAGGCTCAACTCACCCAAAGGGCCAAAAACTAAGCTGGTTAGAGGCTCAACTCACCCAACGGGCCTGACATTCTGCTGGTGCAATGCTCAACTCAATTAAAGGTGCAACATTTAGATGTCTTCTTTCCAAACCAAGGGTGATTCCTTTCGGTAAGATGTGATGGCTGTTTCCAGCCCTGATTATCCTGGTTGATCGTGTTCAGTAATGAGGCCAGCTCAGCATGAGGATCTTCTACGTTAGGTTGTCCATGCCCACTAATGCACAAGAAGACTCGATCACAGTAAATGTCCTTATTTTTCTCCAATTCAATCTCTGAATGAACTGCTCTGACAGATGGCCTAGGAACTGCTGCAATGGCAATCACTGGGTTTTCCTGTTCTGGTTCCAAAGAATCTTGTGTCTTACTTGAAGAAGAGACAATCTTAGTCTGGCTGCTGGTTGCTTGTGCTGCAGCATGTGGAGTTGGGTCTGTCAGCCTTGTGATGAACTCCTCATTCTGGATTCCATTACTTTCCACAATCTCTAAAGTCTTTTGACACTTTGAATTTTGTTCCGTTCCAAAGGACTCTGTGTTTAGATTTGGCTCAGTCGTAGCTCCAGGACAGGCCTTGGAAGGCAAGGTTTCCTTTAGTGGCTCCATCTCAGCAGAATGATAATGATGATGATGATGATGATGATGATGGTGAAGATTGGTTAAATCTGGTGTCAGAAGGGAAAGTGGTTTCTGATCTACATCTAAAGTACTGGAGCATGTTGTTTGGACTATTAACACCTGATCAGAACCCTGTATAGGTAATGTAGAGTCCCATATTAGAGGACCATTACCGCTAGTAGTGGTTGCAGCCAATTCTCCATCTTTGCGGCCCTCTAAATAAAAGTTACCCCCAGGACTTGATGACAAAATGTTATCAATTTCACAATCACAATCAAGGTCAATGTCTGGGTCCTCAGTCCAATCCACTGCATCAATCCAACACAATGAGAGTGATGGTTCTGGAACAGTCTAGTTGTTAGGCTGTGATGTTGGGGTAATAGAGGGTCTTTGGTGTGTTAGATGCCCCCAGACATCCTTCCCCTGCTGTCTCAGTTGCATTCCAGGGTGTTGGCATCATTTCCTGGAGTGTCATTGTGGACTTGGTGACTCTCCTTAGTCGAATTTGGGTTTCCCCTGAAACGAGCATTTTTTCCCCATAGACTATAATGGGATTCGATACTTGGTCGATATATTGAGAGTCTATTTGAAACGAATATCAAATATCAGATATTTCACTACTCGCTCATCTCTGAAATCTATCACTGGTTAGAACGTTATAATGTTTCTGTATATATGTATAGTGTATAGTGTAATATATACCATATAATGTTTCTGTATATATGTACACTCACCGGCCACTTTATTAGGTACACCATGCTAGTAACGGGTTGGACCCCCTTTTGCCTTCAGAACTGCCTCAATTCTTCGTGGCATAGATACAACAAGGTGCTGGAAGCATTCCTCAGAGATTTTGGTCCATATTGACATGATGGCATCACACAGTTGCCGCAGATTTGTCGGCTGCACATCCATGATGCGAATCTCCCGTTCCACCACATCCCAAAGATGCTCTATTGGATTGAGATCTGGTGACTGTGGAGGCCATTGGAGTACAGTGAACTCATTGTCATGTTCAAGAAACCAGTCTAAGATGATTCCAGCTTTATGACATGGCATTGCATTATCCTGCTGAAAGTAGCCATTAGATGTTGGGTACATTGTGGTCATAAAGGGATGGACATGGTCAGCAACAATACTCAGGTAGGCTTTGGCGTTGCAACGATGCTCAATTGGTACCAAGGGGCCCAAAGAGTGCCAAGAAAATATTCCCCACACCATGACACCACCACCACCAGCCTGAACCGTTGATACAAGGCAGGATGGATCCATGCTTTCATGTTGTTGACGCCAAATTCTGACCCTACCATCCGAATGTCTCAGCAGAAATCGAGACTCATCAGACCAGGCAACGTTTTTCCAATCTTCAATTGTCCAATTTCGATGAGCTTGTGCAAATTGTAGCCTCAGTTTCCTGTTCTTAGCTGAAAGGAGTGGCACCCGGTGTGGTCTTCTGCTGCTGTAGCCCATCTGCCTCAAAGGTCGACGTACTGTGCGGCGTTCAGAGATGCTCTTCTGGCTACCTTGGTTGTAACGGGTGGCTATTTGAGTCACTGTTGCCTTTCTATCAGCTCGAACCAGTCTGGCCATTCTCCTCTGACCTCTGGCATCAACAACGCATTTCCGCCCACAGAACTGCCGCTCACTGGATGTTTTTTCTTTTTCGGACCATTCTCTGTAAACCCTAGAGATGGTTGTGCGTGAAAATCCCAGTAGATCAGCAGTTTCTGAAATACTCAGACCAGCCCTTCTGGCACCAACAACCATGCCACGTTCAAAGGCACTCAAATCACCTTTCTTCCCCATACTGATGCTCGGTTTGAACTGCAGGAGATTGTCTTGACCATGTCTACATGCCTAAATGCACTGAGTTGCCGCCATGTGATTGGCTGATTAGAAATTAAGTGTTAACGAGCAGTTGGACAGGTGTACCTAATAAAGTGGCCGGTGAGTGTATAGTGTATAGTGTAATATATATCATAATGTTATAGACAGTGCAGAGCTAAAGTAAAGAATAAGTGAAAAAAACAAGAAGGAAGTTTGATGAAAGTGGTTTGTAAGACTTAGACCTGACATCAGCTTTTATGGACTTGGTTCCCTGAAGAAGAACAAATTTGGAAATTGTGAAAAAGGGAAGAGGAACTTATGCAAGGAGGTGACATGGTGTAAAGAGACTCTAACACAAGAATCAGAAGATACTATAATATTAACAGAACCGTGTCAGACCACAGAGCTTAGTGCACTACATCTCCCAGCATGCAAGTCATCAGGGTGGGACCTATAAACTCCTCCAACAAGGGGCATCAGGGAGGGGGAGGGGGTGGTTTTGGATCAGTAATGGCATTTGCCAAGCAGTTGTTGTGAAATTCAGTGAAGTCTCCCAAATCGACCACCGGGTTCAGTTATTACACCCTGCCTCCCACATTGTGCAATAGATCCCTGATCTGAAGTATTGCAGTGTATGTGACGATGTCTGAATTAATAAAATATTGAATTATTTATCCCACACGATGGAATCAGAAAGCCATACGTACCCAAAATGGTGCCATAAAAAAAACTACAGCTCCCCCACAAAAAAATAAGCTCTAACATAACTCCATAGACATAAAACAGCCTTGTAAAGCTAAAATAAAAACTACAATTGATAAATTTGCTGTAACCACCTGACCCATAAGATAAAGTTTACAAAATTGCATTTCATTCCTGTTTCACGCCATAAGAACTTTTTTTTTTTTTTTTACCTTTTCACAAGACATTGTCAGATACATTAAATATGACACTGAAAACCGCAACTTGTCCCGTAGAAAACAAACCCCTGTCCAGCCAAATCAATAGAAAAGGAAACAAATATAATTTCTGGTAAGCAGGAATGGAAAAATCAAAAACTAAAAAATGAAAATTTGCCACATTGAAGGAGTTGGATGGGCCTTGAATTTACACTTTTTTGCACCTTGTTGGCCTCCAAGAACCTTCATAGCGTCTATTCAGAGTCTATAGAAATGAAATTTTGCAGAGAGCAGACACTTCTCCGTTCCTGGTTTTCTTTTCTGCAGAAAAGTCCTTACACAGCTAGAACGATGAAAAATTGGAAATTTGCAATGGTGGAAGGAATGAAGTGAGCCCAAGTAGAGGAACACAGTGCTCGTTGTGACCCAATGGTGACTTCAGCACAGACAGAGAAAAGTGGACAAGGCCTGAATCACACACTCACTAACTGTGACGTAGGGACAAATAGGTAGCCACAATGCAGAATCAGTATGAAATGTCCACCTTTATGGCTTCCATAGAAATTAGGTGGGTAAGTCGTAGCCCAGTGCTGACTATCAATTGCCCAGGATCAATTGATCATATGCACGTGATGCCACCTCTATAAAGGTCTGCAGCATACAGGGGTATACCATGGAGGAAAGATATCAGCACCGATCTTAGTGAAGCAAATGTTGCTGCCCATCAATCTGGGAGAGTTATAAGGCCATTCCTCAAACAATCTGAACTCCATCATTATACAGCGAGAAAGATTACACATAAGGGGAAAACAATCAACACCAATGACAAACCTCCCAGGAAAGTTCCAGCAAATTCATCCCTTGGTCAGACTGTGCAATGATCATAATAACTGCAAAAAAACCCCAAAAGATAAATCTCAGACTCCCTGATAGCATGTAACATGTTCAAGCTCAGGATAGAACAATTCTAAAAAGACTGGACAAGTATGGAAGTGTTGTCAGGAGCAAGACTCTTCTGTATATAAAGAACATGAGAACGCAGCTTAAGGGTTCATTCACACTGAGTAAACGCTAGCTTATTCTGAACGTAAAACACGTTCAGAATAAGCGGCGTCTAAAGCAGCTCCATTCATTTCTATGGGAGCGGGGATACGAGCGCTCCCCATAGAAATGAATGGGCTGCTTCTTTCACTCCGTGCAGTCCCATTGAAGTGAATGGGGAGTGCCGGCGTATACGGCAAGCTCTGCTCATGCCGGAGCGTACACGCCGGCACTCCCCATTCACTTCAATGGGACTGCACGGAGTGAAAGAAGCAGCCCATTCATTTCTATGGGGAGCGCTCGTATCCCCGCTCCCATAGAAATGAATGGAGCTGCTTTAGACGCCGCTTATTCTGAACGTGTTTTACGTTCAGAATAAGCTAGCGTTTACTCAGTGTGAATGCACCCTAAGTTTGCAAAGTTGAATCTGAACAAACTAGAATGCGGTACATTTCGAACAATCTATTTTGGACCGATGAGACCATTATAGTATATAATTATAGTCATTATAGTAGTTATATTCTTGTACATAGGAGCAGTATTATAGTAGTTATATTCTTGTATATGGGAGCAGTATTATAGTAGTTATATTCTTGTATATGGGAGCAGTATTATAGTAGTTATATTCTTGTACATAGGAGTAGTATTATAGTAGTTATATTCTTGTATATGGGAGCAGTATTATAGTAGTTATATTCTTGTACATAGGAGCAGTATTATAGTAGTTATATTCTTGTACATAGGAGTAGTATTATAGTAGTTATATTCTTGTACATAGGGGCAGTATTATAGTAGTTATATTCTTGTACATAGGGGCAGTATTATAGTAGTTATATTCTTGTACATAGGGGCAGTATTATAGTAGTTATATTCTTGTACATAGGGGCAGTATTATAGTAGTTATATTCTTGTACATAGGAGCAGTATTATAGTAGTTATATTCTTGTACATAGGAGCAGTATTATAGTAGTTATATTCTTGTACATAGGAGCAGTATTATAGTAGTTATATTCTTGTACATAGGAGCAGTATTATAGTAGTTATATTCTTGTACATAGGAGCAGTATTATAGTAGTTATATTCTTGTACATAGGAGTAGTATTATAGTAGTTATATTCTTGTACATAGGGGCAGTATTATAGTAGTTATATTCTTGTACATAGGAGCAGTATTATAGTAGTTGTATAATTGTATATAGGGTCAGTATTATTTATAGTAGTTATATTCTTGTATTTAGGGGACAGTATTGTAGCAATTATACTTATTGTTCAAAATCATTGAGTCATTTGGAGTCAATGCATTTACTGTATAGCTCTGGCTAATAAGATGGTCCCTGGTGTGAGACTCCCTGGATGATATCAATGTGTCCTGGAGAACCTCAAAAAATGCAGCAGATGAAAATTGTCAGTATTACAGAAGAGGAAGAAGAATGAGCTGAGTAACTAAATTTTATCACTACAGCAGCATCTTACTGATGACACAAGGTCCAGGGTGGGGGGACAGTATATATAGAAGGATGTGTATGTAAGAAAGTTCCTGAAGAATAAGAGAGTGACTGATCACAAGGGTAATGTATGTCACAGGGGAAGGAGCAGGAGACGCTCAGGACATAGGATTGATGTGACTGCTAAACCAAATACTATTCAGAGAAAGGAATATATAGATAGAAATAGCTGTAGATAAATGTGACATGATGGATGGATAAGTAGAATAGATAGAAATGAGATATATAGATAGATAGATAGATAGATAGATAGATAGATAGATAGATAGATAGGAGATAGATATGAGATAGATAGATAGATAGATAGATAGATAGATAGATAGATAGATAGATAGGAGATAGATAGATAGATAGATAGGAGATAGATAGATAGATAGATAGATAGATAGATAGATAGATAGATGATAGATAGATAGGAGATAGATAGATAGATAGATAGATAGATAGATAGATAGATAGATGATAGATAGGAGATAGATAGATAGATAGATAGATAGATGATAGATAGATAGGAGATAGATAGATAGATAGATAGATAGATAGATAGATAGATAGATAGATAGATAGATAGATCATACACTAGAGATAAGTGCTGTAACTTCTGTCAACATTACTGTAGTTTATTGATGATTTCCATAGGGATTGGGAGTATCATTAGGAGTAATAGTGATTGTTACTGACATATTGTATCTGCTACCTGATATTACTGACATCTTTCTATCTATGCAGACACTTCTTCCAGTTTCTTTTGATGCTTTCAAGACGTCATCTGTCTTTTTTTTTTTTTTTTTTTTTTTTTTTTAGAAATGAGCTCTCAGTAGTATAAGCATCCTCCTTACTTACCTGTAATATTCTCTGTTTCTCCAGGGGTCTCCTCCATTCTGTTGCAGTGATATGTCATACACCATTACTGTCAGTCACTGACTTCAGCTTACATGTACTATACAGCACTGGAGGGACCACTGACATGGCAAGTAATTTAGAGGGAGTATCACCAGAACCAGCATTACCACAGCCCTGCAGATAGATAGGTTAGGGTCCCCTGAATCAGACAGTGTTTCCCCTTGAGAATCGCTGCCTCCGCTTCTGAAATATCGCTGTTTTTGTCAACGTGCAAATGAGCTCGAGGTCGCCGCCATTGCTGCATATAGCTGATTTGCAAATTGAACGAAATGCCATATCTTGGCAATAGAGGCAATGAATCACAAGAGGAAAGCGCTATCTCTTTCAGGTGACAGTAACCTATCTATCTGCAGGGCTGGGGTGATATGCTGGTCCTGGTGACTGTAACCTATCTATCTGCAGGGCTGGGGTGATATGCTGGTCCTGGTGACACTAACCTATCTATCTGCAGGGCTGGGGTGATATGCTGGTCCTGGTGACTGTAACCTATCTATCTGCAGGGCTGGGGTGATATGCTGGTCCTGGTGACTGTAACCTATCTATCTGCAGGGCTGGGGTGATATGCTGGGTCTGGTGACATTCCCTTTAACAGACTAAAAATGTTGATTTTTTTTTTTTTTTAGTTATACCATTGTCTGCTCTCAGGAAACTTTCTACAAATCCCAGATCACTTCTGTGACTAATATCTGGACACATCGGAGGTTCTGTCGCTTATTCTAAATGTTTGATGACATCTAGTGAGACAGAGGTAAAACTACAGAGCAGATAGACCCAAGTAACTCATCTGTAGTGAAAGAGCGCCCCCTAGTGCTTCCTCTAGTGAGGGGATATCTCTAGTGAAACAGAGGACGGAACATTTTTAGAGGAATAGCTCCTCCTAGTGTCCACATTGATGTGATCCATACATTAGTAGCGGACAGTCTATTGTATACTCTTCTATAATGAAGTTGTACATACTATACTATACTATACTATACCATACCATACCGTACTATACTATACTATACTATACTATACTATACTATACTATACACTATGGTAAGCTGGGCAGACATATCACATCTCTGTACACACTGTCAGATGTTGTAGATCCTGCTAATGTCTAATAGTGAGGGGCGGTATTATTCATTGTAGTTTTTGATATTCTTTTCCCTTGCAATACAGCTCTTCATCATCTATGTTGGTAAATATTTTCTATAGCACACGCGGCTTTAAGTAGCTAAAACACTGAAGGGTTGGGAATCACTTTGTCTTTTGCATATATGTAAAACAGTGAACAGCTCACACGCTTCGTCCTCTTGACGAGTGGAGCCGAGTCTAAACGATGTATACACACGTGCGCAGAGAAAGACACTAGAACGCCGGGTCGGCAGTCCTCGTGTTGGTCATCGAGTATCTGTGCATGCGCGCTGGGCGTTTCCAACCGCGAATTATGCGGGCTCTACTTAAAGCCGCGTGTGCTGCAGTGCCGACTCTACACATGTCAGACGCTGCGGACGAATTAAACAGGTAAGCCACTAAACGTTTGTTTATTATGATTATTGTTTGTGGCGGCATACTAGGAGCCTTAATATATCCTCTCCTGTTTTATTTGGATTTGTGTGGAATGCATGGGAACGACGGCCTCGGAGAGACGCCTGCTGTAATCCCCATCCGAACAGCACGCTCCATAGAAATGAATGGATGCACCTGGTACTTCCGCTTTGACGGCGGCCGGCCGCTTAACCCCCCGCGTGCCGGCTACGTCCATTCATTTCTATGCGAGCGTGCTGTTCGGATCGGCTGATCTGAACAGTACTCGCTCATCTCTAATGGCTATGCCTTGTCTATTGTCTATAGGTTTCTATGGCATGTTGTGAGCTTTTCATCTGTCCACTGCTATTTGATCCCACTCTTGGTGACAATCTGTTTATTTTAATCTCAATGAATGTTTTTGCTTATATCTTAGGGTTTATAATAATTTTTTATAGATTTTTTTCTATATATGACTAATTTATATATGTGTACAGATTGTTCCTTGTCGTCCTATATGCACTTGAGAAAGGGCTAGTGCCCGAAACGCGTAGTGCCTTGTCAATAAAGATTCTGGTAGAATTTATGTCCAGCTGGTTTGTATAAGGAAAATGTTTGTTCTCGTACCGTGTTAGCCAGTGGGTTGGAAATATAAAAAAAAACAAAAAAAAACTTGATAGTCTTCAGTAGTTGATACCTTTTTAATGGCTAACTCATAATGATGACAGATTACAACGTTTCGGAACGTCTCAGTTCCTATCTCAAGTAAATTTAAAACATTTCTGAAGGATGCATATTCATATACAAAAAGGACACACAGGGATAGGATTCCAGGGGGAAGGGGGGGGGGTTGTTAGTAATTGGGAGAGACAATGTAAACACTTACAGGTCCTTATCAGTTCACAGGTTTCTATAAAGTGACATAAAACCATGTGACAAATTTAACCCCCTCTCCAGTGTTTGAAGCAGGGTCATAAATTTACACTCATGAATGCGTCGTTCTCTCTTTGATCTGAAATTCCCTCCCAAAACCAAAACTTTCATGTGATCAGTGATATTATGATCCTCATTGCAGAAATGTTTTGATACAGGGAGTTCCAGTCTTCGTTCTCTAATTGTATGGCGATGTGAGTTCATCCGCATTCTAAGCTGCTGTCCAGTCTCTCCAACATGCAGATTATCAGTGGAACATTTGATGCATATTATTAAATACACTACATTGGGTGTGCTGCAGGTGAACGTACCTGGGACTTTATATGCTCTGTTAGAGTTTGGTATCTCTATCCTGTCCGTCGTCAGTATGTGAGGGCAGGTTTTGCAATGTTTCTGTCCGCATGGAAATGTCCCTGTGTTGGTTGGAGGTGGCAGTGAGCTGCCACCTTAGTGTAATAGCCAATCTGAGCGTGTTAGTATTACTAAGGAATAGCCCAACTGAGCGTGTTAGTACTACAAACCCAACCCCCCCCCGGTGTCCACTTACCTGCACCTTGGTGACCCTCCTGAGTCGAATGGTGGGATCCCCTGTAGCGAAGCATTTTCTCCCATAGACTATAATGGGGTTCGATATTCGTTCGAATAGTTGAATATTGAGCGGCTATTCATAACGAATATTGAATATCGAACATTTTACTGTTCGCTCATCTCTAATAATAGATAGAATAGAATCTTTGTATTCTGACAATGGTTATGAAGGAATTTATTATCAATTTGTCTAAAATAAAAATTTTCACAAAATCCTGTGTTTTTTGTCTGTTCCATGTATAATCTTTGTGTATATATATCTACATCTGTCCACGTACACACATATAGTAACATGCATGTATCACTTATAGCATGCATGTTCTCAATGGCTTACTCCACCATACTACGGATCTTGGGGTGGTCTCCGGGGGTCCGGCATGGTGGGAGGTTTAGTTCTGCAACCACTGGAGAGCCACAGGTTGGAGAACACCATCTAACCAAAGCCAAGAGGGTTCTGGTGGATTACCTGCAGCTGTAATCCCTTTATTATGGGACATGGACCTACATGGTTGACATGCCCCAAGACAAGGGGTAGGTCTCCTTGACTTTTCCAGTTGAGTCCATTTCACCCATCCCTTCCCAAAATTTCCATAGACTCGGTTCCTACAAAGATCTTAAATATAAGATTAAGAACTCCAGAACAAAATATAATCTAGATAAATATCTTCTTAGAAATCTCTATCATGGGTTGCAGAACTGGTGGACATTAGGAATGTCCATGGGAGACTTTGGGCCCTGGAAGAAGGTCGTGAGGTCTTTCCAAGCTCCCGTAAGGTTCCAAAGTCAAGGAACAGAAAACTATAACTTGACTTTTTTAATGTTTTTTGTGCTACGGGTCCGTATATGACAACACTATAGACACCACGTGGTGCAGTTACGTAAAAGCCTTATGTAGCGAAAGTGTCCCGGAAGGAAGTACCTCAAAAGTGAAAGAGCGTCTGCCGAGATCTCGCGGCCATTGCAGCAGGAGACAAGGTACATTATACTAGTTGATATATGTATACATACAATGGGGATGATCAAAAAAATACCTCCTAAAGGGTTAACGGGCCCAGGCCACATGTCCGAGAAGAGGAAAGTAGCACGCGGGGTTAATAGGGACCATTAGTCAGCACACGTGGGTGTCCCGGCAAACTACTTCCGCCGTGTCTAATTCATCGCCGCCATTTTGTAGGTCAACCCCGTCGATATATAATCCCACCCCCAGATATTAAACGCAAGTAAGAAATATCAGACGGCCCGTCTTTAGGAGGCTTATTTCCCAATCCCGGACACAAGTGAAGTGCGTTTGCAGGACGCATATTTTTGGACGCGGTTCAGCTACCTGGTAAGGTTTCATCCAATGAATGTATATTATATCCTATATGTAACAGTATTACATGGACGAGGTCAGTGCTAGGGTGTAGCTTTGGGGCTGGGGGGGTCACTCAGATGGTGGGTGAGGGGTTAGGGTATATAAGTACAAGACCACCATCATATTCTGCATCCATATGAGCATGGGCATATACTGCAGGGTATACACATATATGTACACATTACTTTTCCTCTAGTTCTAGACAGGACCCCCTGTACCCTCAGACAAATTCTACTTGACATGGACAATGTAGGACAGTGCTGTGAAACTACAACTCCCAACATGCGCCATTCACTGCCACAGGAGTTCCAAGAACAACAAGTATGCATGCTGGGAGTTGTACTTCTGCAACAGCTGGAGAGCCAAGGTTCCCTACCCCTGCTCTAACCCCTGACCCTTAATCCTAGCCCTCTAACCCTAACTCCCTAACCGTACCCTACTCCTTTAACCCTAACCTTAACCGCCTTATCCTCTAACCCCAACCCCTAACGCTATCCCCCTAACCTTCAAAACCGACCCTTAACCTCTAACCCCCTAACCCTACCCTCTACTCCCCTAACCTTAATCCCTAGCCACTAACCCTCTAACCATAACCCACTAGCCCTAACCCCTAAACCTAACCCATCCCTAACTATCTAACTCTAACCCTACTGTGACATCACTGTGTGTATTATCCTGTACTGTGACCTCACTGTGTGTATTATCTCTGTACTGTGACATCACTGTGTGTATTATCTCTGTACTGTGACATCACTGTGTGTATTATCCTGTACTGTGACATCACTGTGTGTATTATCTCTGTACTGTGACATCACTGTGTGTATTATCTCTGTACTGTGACATCACTGTGTGTATTATCCTGTACTGTGACATCACTGTGTGTATTATCCCTGTACTGTGACATCACTGTGTGTATTATCCTGTACTGTGACATCACTGTGTGTATTATCCTGTACTGTGACATCACTGTGTGTATTATCTCTGTACTGTGACATCACTGTGTGTATTATCCCTGTACTGTGACATCACTGTGTGTATTATCCCTGTACTGTGACATCACTGTGTGTATTATCCTGTGCTGTGACATGACTGTGTGTATTATCCTGTACTGTGACATCACTGTGTGTATTATCTCTGTACTGTGACATCACTGTGTGTATTATCTCTGTACTGTGACCTCACTGTGTGTATTATCTCTGTACTGTGACATCACTGTGTGTATTATCTCTGTACTGTGACATCACTGTGTGTATTATCCCTGTACTGTGACATCACTGTGTGTATTATCCCTGTACTGTGACATCACTGTGTGTATTATCCTGTGCTGTGACATGACTGTGTGTATTATCCTGTACTGTGACATCACTGTGTGTATTATCTCTGTACTGTGACATCACTGTGTGTATTATCCCTGTACTGTGACATCACTGTGTGTATTATCCTGTACTGTGACATCACTGTGTGTATTATCTCTGTACTGTGACATCACTGTGTGTATTATCTCTGTACTGTGACATGACTGTGTGTATTATCTCTGTACTGTGACATCACTGTGTGTATTATCCCTGTACTGTGACATCACTGTGTGTATTATCCCTGTACTGTGACATCACTGTGTGTATTATCCCTGTACTGTGACATCACTGTGTGTATTATCCCTGTACTGTGACATCACTGTGTGTATTATCTCTGTACTGTGACATCACTGTGTGTATTATCCTGTACTGTGACATCACTGTGTGTATTATCTCTGTACTGTGACATCACTGCATACCTCCCAACTTTTGAAGAACTGAAAGAGGGACAAAATGTGCGGTGCGCATAGCGCGCCGCGGCAAGTTTAGCCCCGCCCACTTTTGTGTTGACTCCGCCCACTCATTAATTGTTCATGTGCCCGCACACAGTATAATCCTCCTACAGTCAACCGTAAATTATATGTCCCCCCTCTATCTCTCCCCAGTTTCATATACACCCTTCATCTGCCCCCAGATTCACGTCCCCTCCATCTCTGCCCCCAGATTCATGTCCCTCCATCTCTGCCCCCAGATTCATGTCCCTCCATCTCTGCCCCCAGATTCATGTCCCCCCATCTCTGCCCCCAGTGTCATGCCGTCCTCTCCTTCATCTGCCCCCAGTTTCACGTTCCACCTCCACATTACACTTACCTTCTCCTCCGCTCCCTCGCTGCTCTCTGTGCGCCTCTCTCGCTGACACATATGCGGCTGAAGCAAGGAGCTGACCTGTGTCCTGATCATCACATCGCGTCTACAAGCCAGTAGCCGGCGGCAGCGGCGAAGCGAGGAGCTGACACAGGTCAGCTCCTCGCTTCAGCCGCATATGTGTCAGCGAGAGAGGTGCGCAGCGGCACAGCCGCTGCCAGTGTCATACACTACGTTTTATTGATTGAGTCCTACCAGTCCTGTTTTAAGGCAATTTACTGATTCAGAACAAATTTATTTGGACCAAAACAATCCTTAGGACTGAACTGACTAAATGAAATGAGACTTGAGCACTTGTCCCATTGCTACTCCTGAGGCCTGGCTTACATGAACTAATTCTTCTTGAGAAGAGCAGGTTTGTCAGTAACTAGGCGCAGTGTGCCTTTATTGAATAGACAAAACATCTGTGAACCTCGCACTTCCAAACCCAAAGAATTGATTTTAGCTCAGCATGCGCTCTGTATCACCGGCAGCCATGTTCAGGCAGATGCTTCATGTTAGCACATGGTAGATGGTAGACTAAACACTAATCCAAAATCATTTTTCTAGGTAAAGAGGAATTATGTCACACGGCTCCATCTGTGACTGTAAGTATTAACCACTTCAGTACCGGGCCTATTTGTGGTCCAGGACCAGACACATTTTCGGTTTTTTTTGTATGTGCGGTTTTGAGGGCTGTAACATTTTTCTCGCATGTCTCATTCAACTAATTTTTGCGTCTTTTTTCGGGGGCACACACGGCTGTATTTTTATGTTGTTTTTATTTTCGAATGTGTTTTAATTTTTTTTTATATCCGGGAAAATATAAACATAATAGGAGGGAAATTGTGTCTGGTTTTCACTTTATTATTATTTTTTAATTTAATAACACAAAGTGTCGCTGAAAAACTTTCTAAAATCGTTTTTCCTCTCCGTTACAGTAATTTTTATTTTGTATGGTGTTGTCGGGGGCGGGGCTATAACCTTTAATGACATCATTTTATTAGCATATTTTTTTATTTTATTTTTTTAATTATTTTATTTTCATTTTTTTAAAAACTTTTTTATTATATATATATATATATATATTTTTATTTTTTTTTTCTTCAGATTTTTTGTTTTTTAAAGGGCCTGATTTCCCCTATAACTGGGGCTGGTACATTTAGCCTCAGTTGCAGGAGGAATTCAGCCTCCTGCATGCTGTTCTTTACACTTACAGAGCTGATCTGGGTCCTGTAGGACCCAGCAGCTCTTGTAAGACACTGAGCCCGACGGATCACGTGACCGCCGGGTCAGAGGGCGCCGCATTATGACGGCGCCCATAGCCGTGTATACAGTGCTCATTGAGTGCTGTATGCACAGCGATCGAGAAGGCAGGGACGGGAATAAACCTTCCCTGCCATCTCTCTGGGAGCTCCGGCTGAAGTTACAGCCGGCTCCCAGTGTCAGCAGCTGCACGATCTCCATGCAGCTGTTGTGTTCTGATTGGACGTACCGGTATGTCCTGTCAGAACTAGGCAACCACTTCCTTTATTTATTGTCAACATAATACAACCATACATTGGTCTCAAAGTATAATACAGATCCCAAATCATACACTATCCTTTATTTTTGTAGGGATTTGTAGTACCTGCTTCAGCATACGACCCCGGGGTAAGTAACAAGGGAATCTCTAAATGTACCGCCCTGTGCTTCTCGCCCTGTATGACTTTATATTACTATGATGTGCAATGTGCTACTAGCCTATGCCCTAGACCACAATCAACTCTCCATCATGGGGGAACCAGGAGCGTCAATGAAGACTAGAGAGATAGAAGAACAGTGTGATTTTTTTGTGTTTTATTCCAGAAGAACATGTACGTCTATCTGAAGAGGAGACCAGGCCAGACAGACGTACACGTGACGGACAGCAGTTATATACCTCCTACCCCTCTAGACAAGGTGCGACTTATTCCCCAACCGCGATGTTCAGTATTTGCCCCCTACAGGGAATGTCTACACAACCTTATGTGAGCCCAAGACATGTTTCTTTAAAAACTTCTGCAAGTAGCGAGAAGAGCTGATGGAAGGCAAACGAAAGGTCACACCAAATACTGATGGGATTTACATTTTTCTTTTGTTAATTGACAAAAATAAACTGTTAACCCTTCTATGTCTGAGAGAATTCTTACTCCGCGCTATGTCTTCCACATCTCACACCACATATTCACACCGGCCTTCTTCTTTCTCTACAGAGCCTTGTCATCCTACTGAGAGGTTTTCCGTCCCGGAAGAAAACGTGCACAGGTCCATACAAGAAACTCAGCCTGACGACCGCACCAGATCTCGAGAAGGTCAGGATTAATGCAGACGTCCAGTGGTGATGAACAAGTCAGGAATTTTTTTTGTGCTTTTTTTTGTACTGGGCTTTGTAGCCTCTAATACAGGGGTGTCCAATACGTTGATCGCAATCTACCGGTCGATCGCGAAGGACATATGGGTCGATCGCGGGATGTAGCCAGGGATTCCCGGAATGAAGAGAGCCGGGGTGCTGCTTGTTCACAGCTCAGGCTGAGAGTCATCTCCGGACACTTGCAGGCAGGGCCGCCACAGCCCTGACTGCGAACGAGTGCAAGGCCCCGGCCTGCCAGTGTCCAGAGATGATTCTCAGCCTGCGCTGTGAACAAGCAGACACCGGAGAGCTGTTTCCTGCTCTCACGCTCCGCCCCGCCCACAGGCCCCGCCCCTGGCCCCGCCCACAGGTGCCAACCACAAAAATGGGTAGTAGATCTTATCCCTTGGTCAGTTTATAAAGTAGCTCACATGCTGAAAAACGTGTGAGCACCCCTGCTCTAATTGATCAATCCTCTGACCGGTCCTGGCTCCACCTCTAGGTCAATGTCACCAGCACTCTTGGGACTATGGGGATCTACTGAGATATCGGATCAGATCACGTACAACATTTTTAAGCTTTAATTCTTATTTTACAGAGCCCGGAAATAATATGGAAGACCTTAGGTACTCTGTAGAAGAAGTGGACACAAGTATGATACATTGCAGGGAACTGAGCCGGAGTTACAGACTGTATTATACTTTGGAGCTGCGTTCACAAGCTTCAGAGCTGACATCTCACAGCCTAACAATGAGCGATACGTCAGCTATGCTACACACCTCTCCTAACACATCCCTCTCAAGAAGTAGCTGATGGGGATGGGTTATATACCGTGTTTCCACGAAAATAGGACGTACCCCGAAAGTAAGGCATGGCAGACATTTTGCTGCCTTGCCTAATATAAGGCGCTCCCCAGAAAGTAAGACGTAGTGAATAGAAATGAATGGAAGTAGCCGGCAAGCGGGGGGTTAATCGGCGTGCTGGGCGCTTACATTCATTTCTATGGGAGCGTGTGTGGGCACCGACCGGAGGCATTAGCGCTGGATGTCTGCTGACACCAGCAGACACCAGGTGGCTATGGCGGCCACCCACCTGGGAGTCGGGCGGCCGCCATAGCCGCCTGGTGTCTGCTGGTGTCAGCAGACATCCAGCGCTAATGCCTCCGATCGGTGCCCACACCGACCGTCGGCATTAACCCTTCTGGCGCCGGTGATCGCCGGCACCTGGAGCATGCTCCAGGGCCGTCGTCACGTTGGCATGACAGCCAGGAGCCTTGTAAAGGCTCCCCGGCCTGTCTGCAGTGCTTTTCTTTTGCAGGCTGCTCTATGCAGCCTGCAAAAGAAATGACGATTTTTTTGCAATGCTATGCAATTGCAAAGGTCTGATCACTAATGCATTGCATTGCATTAGTGATCAGACCTTTGCAATTGCATTGCAAAAAATCGTCATTTCTTTTGAAGGCAGGTTGCCTGTCTGTAATGTATTACAGAGGGTTAATTAATGCAAAAAAAAAATATATATATATATATATATATATATATATATATATATATATATAAATAAAAGTATTAAAAATTCAAATCAACCCATTTTCCTAGAACACATATAAAAGTATGTAAATACTGTGAAACACATACCGTACATGTTAGGTATCCCTGTGTCCAAAATCACTTGCTCTATAATCTATAAAATATTTTTTATACTGTACAGTATTTAATAAATGTTAATTTTTATATTTAGCAATATATGTGAATTCTTCTTTGAAAAAAATAAGACACCCCCTGAAAATAAGACATGGCGCATCTTTGGGAGCAAAAATTAATATAAGACATCGTCTTATTTTCGGGGAAACAGAGTAGCAGGGACTGTAGAGGCAGGCTAAGGTGTTTGTATGTAATATTTACAGTAATAATATTTTGTATTTTACTTATGGTAACATGTAGACAATAGGGTTTTCATGAAATTTTGTATGCTTTTTTAGTTATTTTTTAAATTGTTTTTTATTCCTTTTATTCCTTCATTGCCGTATCAAACTGGTTTTGTGAGAAACTCAAGCCCTTAACTATCGTCCTGCTAAGGATAGGACACATCTATAGGGTTCTGCTCCATCAGCCTTATGCAATATACATTTTCTAGACTTGGTGCTAATTTTCATGTCCTGGTGCAGCATCTGATATACTGTGTATGGTCATAGCCGGAGAGGTGGCATACTGTGATAAAAGTCATGTATAATGTGGATTATATACCCTGTATTGAATTGCTAATGTGATATGTGTATATCAGGGGTCAGCAACCTTCGACACTGCAGGTGTTGTGAAACTACAACTCCCAGCATGCTCCATTCACTTCCATGGGAGTTATAACAACAGCAGAGCAAGTATGCATGCTGGGAGTTGTAGTTTTGCAACAGCTGGAGTGCCAAAGGTTGCCGACCCCTGGTCTATATGGTAAGCTATGATACCACGAGTGAGAGCCCCTATAGGGTGTCCTATACCCTGCTGCAGGATGTTGGTGCTTTATATCTACAATGGTGTAACTGCAATGGAGGCAAAGTGCAACAATGGACTGAGACGGAGTATTACGGACTGTGAAAACGACTTGGCTAAGTGTTCTTTACTGTTATCCCATTGGGGTAGGCCTTGTAACCATAAGCCGGGTGTCCAACGTGAAATGTGAGTTGCCTGTAACCACCAAGCACATTGCCTCTTTGTAAGTAAAATCTGTTAGAAGCCACCACTTGTGTCTGCCTCTTTCCTTGCGCCATCCTTGAGTGGGGACATCAGATATGACTCATAGGCCAAAAAGATCCTTGTAAGGTCTAACATCTTATACTGGCTTTGGACTCATTACAAAAGAACAAGGAGAACCAAAGCCCACTTGCCCACCGGCGAATACTGATGGTTGGTTTCCATTTCAATGGATCTCTCTCCTGATGTATCAATGAGGGCTTCCCTACCCCTGTAGTGATATTAGTCCACTTCATTATAGTCCTCCCCATTGGAATTGGTACTTGCAGGGCACTGATACAGTAGAAAGGTACGGTAGAGCAGGAAGCAGTTGGGTTCCTAGTACAGGTGGGTGCGTGTGGTATACTGTATATGCGCTACTATATCGTCCTTCCACACCAGAAAACTGGCCTAGAGGGATTGATAAATGTACCCCAGTGTCTCCACCATCTGCACAGATCCTGACACTTGATAGTGTGTTATGTCCTTGTTGCTATAACTCCTGGACACAGAGCAGTCACTGATCCATCACTTTCGATATGAGCCGGACACAGAGCAGACCCCTATGCTGGATCTCCCTGCACCTTTATTGGAGCACCGCTACTCCTCTCCTCGCTGTGAACAGGCGCATTTGACGTTATAAGGTGATTTGTGAGTCTTGTCAGATATTACACTGTATTTTATGAAACACATTACAGTATAGTGTGGTGGTCTATGTAATCTGTATATGGTTATGGTGGTATGATATATATATATACTAGCTGGTACCCGCGACTTCGTCTGCGGTGATTGTAGCAGTGGGTATATACAGGCGCGGGTAAGGTTTTCGTACTGTGTATAAGGTATGGGATATGAAATGTAACTTTGTATCTTGTTTTTGCTGTAATTCAGAGAATCCGTGAGACTTTTGTGTTGCAGTTACTTTGTATTTGAGCTGCTATATATACGGTGTTGTGAGAAACTTTACATAGTGACTTTGGGACAGAAGTATTTGAAGTTAACCCCTTCCCGCCGATGGCATTTTTTGATTTTCGTTTTTGACTCCCCTCCTTCTAAACCCCATAACTTTTTTATTTCTCCGCTCTCAGAGCCATATGAGGTGTTAATTTTTGCGGGACAATTTTTTCTTCATGATGCCACCATTAATTATTCTATATAATGTACTGGGAAGCAGGGAAAAAATTCAAAATGGGGTGGATTTCAAGAAAAAATGCATTTCTGCGACTTTCTTACAGGCTTTGGTTTTACGGCGTTCACTGTGCAACCAAAATGACATGTCCCCTGTATTCTGTGTTTCGTTACGATTCCGGGGATACCAAATTTATATGGTTTTAGTTACATTTTGACCCCTTAAAAACAACTCCAAAACTGTTAAAAAAAATTTTTTTGAAAAGTTGCCATATTCCGACAGCCGTAACTTTTTTATACGTGCATGTACGGGGATGTATAGGGCGTCTTTTTTTGCAGGACCGGGTGTACTTTGTACTTCTACCATCTTCAGGAAATGTTATTGCTTTGATCACTTTTTATTCAAATTTTTATCAGAATCAAAACAGTGAAAAAACGGCGGTTTAGCACTTTTGACCATTTTTCCCGCTACGGCGTTTACCGAACAGGAAAAATATTTGTATAGCTTTGTAGAGCGGGCGATTTTGGATACGGGGATACCTAACATGTATGTGTTTCACAGTTTTTAACTACTTTTATATGTGTTCTAGGGAAAGGGGGGTGATTTGAATTTGTAATCCTTTTTTTTTTTTGTTTTTAATATTTTTTTACTTTTTTTAAACTTCTTTTTTTGCATTTATTAGACCTCCTAGGGGTATTGACATGGGTGGGCGGTGTCGCGGATTGTCAGAGCGGTGAGGGTCGGCAAACATGGCTGCTCCAGAGCGTTAAAGAGAGCCTCCTGGAGTATCGTTAAGGTGAGGGGCAAAGTGGTAAAGTATATGTATATGTGATTGTGTGGGGTTAGGGGCGAGGCTGCAGAGGGCAATATGAATTTTGTGGCTTACTATGGTCCAAAGTGTGTGAGATTGCAGAGATGGTGATGTGAGTTTGGGTTTTGTGGGGGTCCTGGGAAAAACGTATGTGCGCTATTGTGACGAAAAGTAGCCTATTGCGCAATGGGGTGTATTAACTATGTTTGTGGAAAATTTCAGCCAAATTGGTTGAGCGGGTTTTGCGTGATTGACTAACAAACATCCGAACACACAAACCCACAAACATCCAAACTCACAAACTTTCGCATTTATAATATTAATAGGATACTGTATATATATACAGGGTGGCCATAATATAACCTCAGGTGTTTGGAGTCGTGTGCAGGCTGACCCAATGGACGGAATTGCCTGAAAATTTGTATGTGATAAAAGTAATGTACGGTGTGACTTGTACATCCTAAATTGAATTGTTAATGTGATATATGTAAATGGGTGAGCTATGAACTCATGAGTGAGAGACCTTGTGTTTTGTGGCCCGTGGCCCAGGGCTGTTTTAATGGTGATTTTAACGGCCTTTAATGGTGACCTTCTGTCTTCAGTTGGAAGGCACCCAGTACTCTATAGCTAAGAAGTGCTGTGGACCTCTGGTCAAAGACAGAACAAACAACTACTTGCAACTGGGCTCGTAAGTGAGGAGCCTCATAGGCCCCCTAGCTATATTACTGTCTACACGTGTATAGAATAACATACTGCTTCTCCCTGCAAAGGACTGATGTAGAGCTGGGCTGGGCTTCTCTTTTAAAGTTCCTCCGGTCATGCTGTCTCCCACTCGAGGTGACAGGGTAGCCAGTAGGACACTAGAAGAGGTGCACAGCTGGGAGGACAATAGATGAGGTGCACAGCTGGGAGGACAATAGAAGAGGTGCACAGCTGGGAGGACAATAGAAGAGGTGTACACCCAGGAGGACATTACCTATGGGGGTCATATTACCTGTAGGTTTATAATTAGGGCACTATTACCTATCTGTGTAGGGTCACTATTACTTATGGGGTCCTATTACCTGTAGGTCTATAATTAGGATACTATTACCTATGTATGTAGGAGCACTATTGCCTGTAGGGGTGATAATTAGGACACTATCTTTTACATATGGGGGGGACATCCAGCCAATAAGTAACCTGTTCTATGTTATTTAACAATATGGTGACGTCAGCATTATGGTTGCCTTCAATGGACTATGAGTATAACACCATATAACTGGTATAGCTACATTTTTACTAACCGCCCTTTGACGACAATCATAAGACTGACGTGGCGCTCAGAGAAAATCAGTTTGACTTTCAAGGTTTACAAAGTACAGCATGGAAATGAGGCCCTATAGCAAGGGACAAGATGGCGTCTCATGAACTGTGATAAAGATTATGGTAACTGTCCTTTATTGTACAACTTGACTATTGCCCTTCCACTGGGGTCGGCCTTGTAACCATAAGCCGGGTGTCCCACACGAGAAGCGTTGTAACCACTTGAGTTGCCACTTTGTCAATAAAGCCTGTCTGAAGCCACCACCGGTATCTGCCTCTTTTCTTGCACCACCCTTGAGTTGGGAGACCAGATACTATATACTACTACTATATACTACTCACTGACCAAAAAGATCCTGGTAAGGTTTCACCACTTCCATATATATTTGGGCTCCAGTACAAAAAATAACAAAGGTTTTTCATGGTGCCACCAGGAACAAGTGCACAAAGCCCACTGGATAACACTCATGGTGGGATTTTTTTGATTAACCTAAACCAAGAACATCGAGACTAATATCATTGTTGATATACCAGAGGAACAAGTGAAGATCACATTGGTAGACAAACCTGTAGAACTAACTATATAGGTAGATACACAATCTAATCTTGGACCACCATGGATTTCTGGATGAAAGTGGGTGAAGGCTTCATAGCGCTCCAAAATCACTATGACACTACTCAATAATTTCCATCTCTGATCTCTTCTTGGTCAGTTCTTATGATCTCCTTTGTGTACAGTGATATGTTAGTTCCATCAATGGCAATCTTTGAGCGATACTTTAAGGGTCAGGGCGCTCTGTAGACCTTAAATCACCATCCTACAACCGTCAACTACCTATTGGATGGCTTCACTTTGACCAAGGCTCCTCAGAATTTCCTTCCCTAGTTTAATAGTGGTATAAGTTGACTTCACTTTACCAGGAAGAATGACTCCAGCAATATCCAAGTGGTCTCTGATGGACTTCTTAATAATGCGGAAATCCAAAAAAATTACATCTTGATACGGGTGTGTGGACTTAGTAACTGAATGTCATGTTTAAAAGAAAACAGAAAACGGATTGGAATCTACCAGCAGAATTCATTGTCTTGAAGTGGAAATTTACAGAACATTGCAGAGAACTATGTGACGTGAAGGAATGTAACCGCACTAGGTGAGAGCTCAGAGCCGTGCCCAAGTATTTGTCTGAGCCTTAAGTCATCCTTTAGGGTCAGTGGCATTAACAGGAATGTTTCCAAGTATTACATTATATTGTG